>NC_135271.1:5405000-5517500 GCF_051311805.1 Agelaius phoeniceus
TTCCTAGGCACTGGGGTAGACCTGATGTCCTAGGCCCCCGGGGCAGACCTGATTTCTGAGGCACAGGGGTTAACCTGTTGTCCAAGGCCCGGGGTAGACCTGTGTTCCCAAGCTCCTTTGCCCTCGGCGGATGCCTGCACTGGAATCCCTCATGGCTGGCTTTGGAGCACACTCAAGTTGGCTCTTCTAAAACCCGGGCTCCTTTTCCCCTTCAGTGTGCTCAGCACGCCCTTTAACTCCACGCCGCTGTGCAGCTGGAGCAGCGGGACAGGGACCTTTTCAGCCTGAGCTGCCCTTGTTCCTCTCTGCCCGTGCACGGAACACAGCGGGGAGGAGAACGGCAGCAGGGCCCTGCGTGTCCCTGGGCTCAGGTTTTGCGCCGCTTCAGCTCCACGGAGACGCGAGTAAAGTGAAAAACACAAACAGTTTATTAAGGGAAAGCGAAGCAAAGGGGTGAGCTGGGAGGTAAAAAAGGGCATGGGCAGGGCCTGAGGGCTGCAGGGAAGGAGCTTCCAACAGGGAGAGAGATGGCAGGAGCTGCTGGAGCTTGGCACAGGCTCAGCTGTGAGCAGCCAGAGCCGTGCCTGGAGCTGCAGGTGGTCCCAACTGGAAATCATCGAAGGAGGCTGGTACAGGTACATCTGGTCCAGGAGACAAACAAAGTTCTGCAGATCTTCTTTGGAATTTCATCTGAATCCATGTGTTCATGCAGGATGGGCTCTCGTCTTCCCTGAGGGCTTGAAGAGCTGGAAGAGAGACGAACAGAGCCACGGTCAGAAGCCAAATGGAGGGAATCCAAGGAAAGCCTCCTGCCAGGGCCATGCCGGCCGGCTCTCGCCATGGCCAGGAGGGAGTGGGAGACAAGGGCTTTGGGTGGAAGGTGCTGGCCACAGATCCGCCACATGTCCCCGAAAGGTCTCCGGGCTGTGCCCCCGCCGCTCCTGGTGTGCACAGGGAGCAGAGCCCTGGGCAGCCCGGTGACGGATTGTAGCTGCGTGGCCGGGATTTGCAGCTGCTGCCCCCCCTCCCCCGGGCGGTACTCGCTGCCACGCAGCTGCCCTGACTCACCCTGACTGAGGACCTGGAGCTCCTCCTTCTGCCCCATCATGAGCACTCCGGCCACCCCTGTTAAGACAGAGCATGTGGCGGCGCCAGGTGGCACAGCTGCCCGACACGGGCGCTGCCAGCCCTGTGGCCGCACGCCCTCCTGCCGGGCAGGGCTTGTGCCGGGCCCCTGCCGCACGCTGCTGGCCGAGGGCACGGCTGCGGGAGGGCGGCGGCAGCGCCCAGGGCGGGCGGGGCTGCAGCGGCCCGGGCGCGGCTCCCGCTGTAGCTGGGTCAGCAGCCGGGCCGGGAGGTGGGGAGGGGCGCCGGGCTGCTGGCTCACCGAGGAACCTGATGGCCGCCTCTCGTAGGGGCCTCTGTGGGCTCTGCAGGTGCGGCAGGGCCCAGCGCAGGTGCTCGGCTGCTCGGCTCTCGTCCTGCAGCTGCTGCGGGGAGCGGCGGCAGGGAAGGCTCGGCGCGGGCTCTGCCCCTCGGCCGGGTGCTCCCTGCGCCCAGCACTGGCCCAGCTGGCGCGCATGGCCCAGGGCAGCGAGCAGCGTGGGGGGCGCAGCTGCCAGCCCCCCGCACTGAGCACCGGGGGCAGGGGGGCTTCTCCAATCTAGCCTGCGGCTGGGGCTCCCAGGCTGTCCTTACCAGGCTCTCGGCCAACTTCATCCGCCGCTTCTTCCTCAGCGGCTCCTCGAGATCCCTCCTCCTCAGGAAGCGTGCGGCACAAAGCAGGGCTTCGCCAGACGCCTGCAGAGCAGCAGAGAGCCGCAGGTGGCACCAGAGCCCAGGTGAGTCACACGGCAGCTGGCTCCCTGTGCCAAGGCCAGGGGAGGCTGGAGCCCGCCAGGCGCCGGAGCAGGAGGCAGCCCAGCCCCCGGCCAGGGATGCAGCAGCATCACACCAAACCTCACCTCGGCCACGTGCACGTCCTCGTGGTGCCAGCGCAAGAACAGAGGGAGCAGGCTCTGGCTCACAACTGTCCTGAGAGCATTTTCCCTCTCTTCCACTCCCAGCTCCAACACCTTGCCAAAGAGCTGAATGGAGAGCAGCTGCACATGGCTGTTGTCCTGGAGGAAAGGAAAAGTCCTAAGCACCAACTACTCCAGGCCCACTGGGGCAAAGGCCCTAAAAAGAATAGGGCACAAAGTTTCCAGGCAGGCACCGTCCAGTGCCCTTGGCTGGGGGCGCAGAGCCTTACCTTCTCCAAGTGTGGCAGGAGGGACTCAGCCAGCTTCAGGGCGGTGGTGCTGGGTATTGCGAGGTCTTTGTCCTGGAGCACATGCGTGAGCACAGAGAGGCTCATCCCGACCATCTCTGCATCTGCATGGGCCAGCAGCTCCAGCAGGTGTTGATAGAGGCCGCGTATTCCTCTGGCCTGTGTGCAAGACCAGGCTGTGCTGTGAAGCCGTGACTGGCTGCAGCACCAACAGCTGCTTGGGGCACTGGGGCAGCTGAAGCGGGAGTCGGGAGAGCTGGCAGCAGCTGCCTCTGCTGCCAAAGCCCAGCCAAGCCCAAAGGTCGGCCTTCCCCAGCCCCACGCTGCCAGCGCAGCTTCAGCCACTGCCCCCTTCTCACCAGCGAGGGCTCCTTGCTGAGCACCACGAGGCCTCTGAGCTCCAGGCGCAGCCTGTCCCTGTGCTGGCTCGGCAGGTGCCGGGATAGCACCCACAGGGCACTGGGACCGTGTTTGCTCAGGTCCAGACACTCCAGGAACTGAAAGGCACAGGGCAGTGGCAGGGGAGCAGGCCGGCTCCAGGCAGCAGCAGGGGGCGCGGGCAGCCTCCCAGGCGGCTGCAGCTACCAGAGGCCAGAGAGCTGGGAGGCAGCTCAGCCAGGCAGTGCTGGCCATCAGGCTCACCTCCACAAAGAACGCCAGGGCAGGCAGATGCCAGCGGGGCTGCTTCCCGACCAGCAGGCTGAGCAGGTGCGAGGCCATGTGGGGACACAAGGAGGTCAAGCCACAGCGCATCTCCCTGGCAGGGGAAAAAGGCACCAAGGCCCTGAGCCGGGCGTGCAGACCTCTCCCAGGGGTGACTCACAGAGGTCCCATCTTTCCCCAGCACTCCGCAAGGGGACATGGGCCCCTTGGGAGGCAGCTGCTGCTGGGCATCCTCCTCTCCCGGCCCTTTGCAGTCTGCTCGGCCCTCCCTCGGTGACGAGGCCCTCTCGCTTACAAGCCCCGGGGACTGTGTGGGGCACTCCGGGCACGGGGCACAAATGGTGGCGGTAGTGGCGGGGAGTAGGGGATCTCACCTGGCCAGCAGGCCCGCTGCATAGTGCTGGGTGTCGGCACAGAGCAGGGCGTCCCAGAGCTGCTTGTGCTCCAGAGCCAGCAGGTTCTTGCCAAAGCCCAAGGAGAGAAAGCAGAAAGTGCCCGTCAGCTGAGGGCTCCTGTGCCCTTGTGCCAAGGCCTGCGGTGCCCAGGCCATGCTGGCTGTGCCCAGAGCTGTGCCCAGAGCTGCCCATCCCTGCTGCCTTTGGCAGCAGAGCAGGAGGGCAGGACATGTGCCCAGCCTGCAGCCAGCCAGGGCACATCCAGCCCTCAGCAGCTGCCCAGAGCAGGATGCTCCTGTGCTCGCTGCCATCTCCCAAAAGCTCCGATCCTACCCTGCCAAGCACACAGGGACCCACCTCACGCCAGCCACGGCTGCAAGAAAAGCTGCTCCCAAACCATGGCCTCAGCCTTCTCCAAGGCCACCGCCCATCCACGCCACAGCTGCTCCCAAGCACTGCCCCATCCACACTGGACCACCTAGAACGCTTCCTCTGGAAAAACAAACAACACATTCTTGAAAAGAGATTGGAGACAAAAAGGGAAAACAAGAAAAATGGGAAAAACTCTTATCTCTGTCAGGGCCTTGAGGAAGGCCCAGCTCCTACATGGTAGGGAAAAACACAGCCATGGCTGAGGGAAGCCCACACTTTCTCTATTCCCCCCTGCACTGCCCCCCAAAATCACGGTGATCCCAAAGCAAACAAGGGCTGCTTGTGGCCTGTAACAGCCCCATTGCTCAGGGCTTGCCAGCACCCCAGCCCCTCAGGCCCTGCCCCAGCCCGGCCAAGCTGCCCAGCAGCAGCGCCGCAGCCCCACAGCAGCTCCAGAGCAGCCCCATCCAGAGGCACCCGGGAGCCCTCGGCAAGGCAGGCAGCAGCACACAGGCAGGAGGACACGGATGGCGCTTCCTGCCTGGCACAGGGCTTGTGGCCATCTCCAGACACCGCTCTGGCAGGGATCCCCGCAGCTCCGGGCCCTGCCCAGCCGTTCTGTCACCAGCACAAAGGCTTCAGCAGAACCACCAAAGGCCAAGGGGCTTCTGGCCATTTCCCCTTGCCCACTGCATGCCTGGGCAGCTGGCTGAGCACAAGCACCCTTTTACCCCTTCAGGGCCTCAGGAGCCCTCAGCCTGCTGTGCTGCTGAACACAAGCACCCTTTTTACCCTTTCCTGCCTCTTGCCCTGCACACCCTGGGCAGCAAAGAAAAGCTCCTGGCAGTCTGTGTATCATAACACATTAGAGAATTGATTTCTTTACACTAATCTATAATATAGAATAATATATCTAATTCTATCTTCTCTAGAACAATCTAGATAGAAAATAGAAAAGAAGAAAAAACTTAAGGAAAAGGAAAATTACCCCTGGCTCAGGTTGCCCCAGCAAAGGCAGCCTCCCAGATCAGCTCTCCTCCTCAGTCACCCGGCAGCGCATGCAGCCGAGCCTCGACAGGCGAGGCCGAGTCCTCCATGCCCTGCGCAGCTGATCTTGCAGCCTCTGGATGGTGGAATATCGCTCACGCTGTATTGCCCGGAGGACATGCAGTGTTTCAAGTGCCAGCTGTGACACGGCACTGCTCATGTCCTCTGTCAGGTGTTCCAGGGCTGCAAGAGAGAGGAACAGAGGCACGGTCAGAGCCGGATCTGCGGGGAGCCCAGGAGAGCCCCCTGCAAGGGCCATTCCAGCCGGTTCTAGCCATGGGCAGGAGGGAGCAGGGAGCAAGGGGATCAAGCCGAAGCTGCTGGCCACCAATGGCCCACGTGGCCCTGAAAGCTCCGTGTGCTCTGGCCATGGGAGCAGAGCCCTCCGCAGCCGGGGCAGGGCTTGCAGCTCTTCCCCTCGGCAGCCCCTGCTGTCAGCCCGCTGGCCTCACTCACCAGTGCAGATCAGCTGCAGCTCTTGCTGCTGCCCCCTCAGGTGCCGCCCGGCCATGCCTGTGAACACAGAGCCTGTCAGGGCGCCAGCGGCACAGCTCCCTGCCAGCAGCGCTGCCGGCGCTGTGGCCACACGGGCTGCTGGCCCGGCAGGGCTCAGCCCGGCCCTTGGCGCACGCTGCCGCCCCAGGGTACGGCTGCCAGAGGGTGGCAGCAGCAATGCCCAGGCCGGGCGGGGCTCCATGGCTCCGGGCCCGGCTGGCGCTGCCGGGGCAGCAGGCGGGGCTGGGGCCGAGCTGCGGCGGGCCGGGCCGGGGAGGGAGCGCGGGCTTGTGGCTCACCCATGAACCTGATGGCCACCTTTCGTAGGGGCTCCTGTGGGCTCTCCAGGTAGCACAGGGCGTGGCGCAGGTGCTCGGCCGCACTGCTGCTGTTCTCTGCCAGCTGGAGAGAGTGGCAGGAGGGAAGGCTTGGCGTGGGCTCAGCCCCTGGGCCGGGCGCTGCCTGCGCCCAGCCCCGGCCTTCCCTGGCCGCACAGGCCTGAGGCGCGGCCAGCAGCCGCTGACGCGGGGCTCCCGAGGGCGGGGGGCAGAGCGCCGGCTGCTGCCCGGGGAGACGCGGTGCCGGCCCGAAGCCCAGCTGGGCCAGGGCTCCATTGGCACCCAGCTTGGGCCCACGGGAGCCTGAAGCAGATCCCGCGCGGCCCAGGGAAGGCAGTGGCATGTGGGGCGCAGGTTGGTGCCCCTGGCTGCAGCTCTGGGCAGGGGCGCAGCTGCCAGCCGCACTCGCTAAGCAGCGCGGCCAGGGGGCTTCTCCAGCCTGAGGCTGGGGCTTGCAGGCCGTCCTTACCAGGCCCTCGCCGAACCTCCAGGTCTGACCCAGCTGCAGCATGTGTTGAAGATCCTTCCTGTGCAGGAATGTGGCTGAACAATGCAGCGTTTCCCGGGAATCCTGGAGAGCAGCAGAGACCTGGAGATGGCACCAGAGCCCGGGGCCCAGGACCCGCACAGGTCCCTGTACCAAGGCCAGGAGGAGGCTGCAGCCCAGCAGGCGCCAGAGCAGGAGGCAGCTGAGCCCCCTGCCAGGGGGCCAGCGGCAGCTGCTGAGTCCTCACCTCTGCCACACGCCTGTTCTCGTCATAACAGTGGAAGAAGAGTGGGAGCAGGCTCTGGTGCACGTGTGACTTCAGGGCCTTTTTTTCCCCTTCTGGTGAAAAATACAGCATCTCTCGGAAGATGAACATGGAGCACACCTGCACCTGGCCATCATCCTGTATGAAAGAAAGGAGACCTCAGCATCGGCTGCTTCACACCCATCTGGGCACAGGCCTGAAAATGCACAGGGCGCAAAGTTTGTGGGCAGCAGCCAGTGGCCGTGGCTGGAGGTGCAGAGCCTTACATTGTCAAAGAGCGGCAGGAGCACCCCAGCCAGCTGCAGGGCTAGAGGGCTGACTACTGGGGCACCATTACACAGGAACAAACTGCTGAGGAGAACCATGGTCATCCTAAGCATGTTGCTGTCATTTTCCTGCAGCAGCTCCACCAGCCTTTCATGCAGGCTCCACATTCTTGTTGCGTCCTGTGTGGAACACAAGTGTGTGAAACGCCATCCTGCTGCCACAGGGCCCAGAGGCCAAAGGGCTGTGCCAAAGCACTTGGGCAGCTGGAGCGGGAAGCAGGAGAGCTGGGAGCAGCTGCCCCAGCGCCCCAAGCCCAGGCAAGGCCAAGCGACTGCCTTGCCCAGCTCCACATTGGCAGCATGGCTTCAGCCACTGCCCTCTTCTCACCGAGACACTGGTGCCGAGCACCAGGAGGCCTCTGAGTGCCAAGCGACGCATCTCCCTGCACTCGCTCTGCAGCTTCTTGGACATCACCTCCAGGACGCTGTCACGGCATTCACTCAAGTCCAGGCAGTCCAGGATCTGAAAGGCACAAGGCTGGTGGTGACAGGGGAGCCCCACAGGGCTGGGCCCAGGCAGCAGCGCAGGGTGCGGGCACCATCCCGGGCAGCTGCGGCTGCAAGAGGGCAGAGAGCCGGGAGGCAGCTCAGCCAGGCAGCACTGGCCATCAGGCTCACCTCCACAAGGAACGCCAGGGCGGCCAAATCCCGGCATGGCGTGTCTTTGCTAAGCAGCCCCAGCAGGTGGAATGCAATTGCGGAACACAAGGCTTCGGATGCATGGTGCATTTCTCTGATAGGAGCAAATAGGAAGCAAAACTCTGAGGCAGCTGGGCTAAAACTCTTCCAGGACTGACTCACAGTGGTCTGGCCTTTCTCCAGCACCCTGCAAGGGGGAGCCGGGCCCTCTGGGAGGTGGCTGCTCTTGGGCATGCTCCTCTCCCAGCCTTTTGCAATCTCCTTGGCCGTCCCTTGGTGACAAGGCCTTGTGGCCCACGACCACGGGGTCCCACTGTGTGGGGCACCCTGGGCACTGGGCACAAATGCCAGGGGAAGCTGGGGAGCAGGGGGTCTCACCTGGCTAGCATGCCCACAGCACAGTGGTGGGTGTCAGCACAGAGCAGCATGTCCCAGCCACGCTTGTCTTCCATTGCCACCACCACATCCTCATAGTGCAGTCGGCAGAGCAGGGACTTCAGGGTCTGCACTGCAAACCTGCGTGCACAGCAAAGGCCAGGTCACGCTGGGAGCACTGGCTCCTGCCCTGGGCATGTGGCAGGGACAGGAGGACTTGCATGGAGCACCTGTTGGGGCTGGTGGCAAGGCCGTGTTCCTCCTGGCATCCCTTCCAGAAGGTATCGACCTCCTCTGGCATATCCAGAGTGCTGAAGAGCACATGGAAGAGCAGATGCACAAAGAGGCGGGGGAAATGCACCGTCACCACATGTGGGACACAGGGCACCTGGAGGACCTTCCACATCACCACGGTTGCCTGCAAAGGACAAAGCCCCCAGAGACAGCGCTCAGTGCCCAGGTGTCTGTGTGGCAGGGCCCGAGCTTGGCAGGGAGAGGCCCGGAGAGAGGCAGGGGGAGCACGGGGCCTGCTGGGCCTGGAGCTGCCCCTGGGCCAGGTTTCAGGCCAGCGCCTGAGGCAGGCAGATGCAGTGGGGGAAGGAGGATGGAGAGCTGCTGGAGAGGCGGCCTTGGGGCGACCAAAGGCCAGTTAGAGAAACTCACAGCCAGGCCAAAGACACCCGTTTTGTCCCCATTGGCGGTGCATGTGCTGTGCTCTGGCCAGCTCCCCAGCACGTCCAGGAGTATCAGCAGTGCCAGCTCTGCAGTCCTGGGTGAGCACATGATGGTCTTCCACATGGCCATGGCAGCTCTGCGGGGTTAGAGCTCTGTCTCAGGGGGGTCTCAGACACAGCAGCGGGGCCTGGGCATCCCTAGGGGCCCGGGCTGAGCACCGTCTCTGCCTCTGCCCACTGGCCCTCGTCAGCAGCACCCAGGCAGCCCAGCCCTGTGGGGACAGAGCCATGAGGGGCGGCAAGGGAGCATGGCAGCAGGCTCGGGGGCTGACATCCCAGGGCTGGCAAAGGGAGCAGCCAGAGGGCCCTGGAACTCTCTGTTGCTCAGACACCTGGGCCAGGCGGTACAGGGTGCTGGGCTGGGGAGGCCTGAGCCCTCTGGGCAGGTGGGCCCCATACCTGTCACAGGACGGGGCCACACGCAGGAGCGTCACGACTGTGTCACCCGGGTGTGCTCTGGTGAGATTCAGCAGGGCCTTGTCCAGCCTGTGCTCGGCAGAATCATTGGCCATGAGCCATCGGTGAATGTACCTCACCATGGCAGGCACCTGGAGAAGGCACGGGGAGACTTGGAAAGCTGCCAGAGGGAGCAATGTCCCCAGGGTCCCCAGAGAAGTGCTTCCCTTCCCAGCACATTGCCATGGCCTCAAAGGCTCCCAGGGAGCAGCAGGCGTGGCTCGGGAAGCCACCTGACTCATGGGGGAATTGAAGCCTGGCCCCAGGCTGCTCACTTGTTCTGGCCTGGCAACACCCTTCTCCAGGACCAAATCCAGCAGGGCGGCACTGGTCTCATGACTGAGAAGCTCTGAGTGAGCTCTGAGCCCAGTGCCCATGGTGCTGGTCTCTTCCTGCCGAATGCTCCCGATGAAGTTGCAAATGAGCTGTAGGAGAAGGGCAAGAAGCCAGGGATGTTGCATGGAGTGCTGCACACACGGTGCTGGGCTGAGCAGGGACAGCAGGCCCAGCCCAGGTGGGGATGACTGCAGGTACCTGCGCTGTTCTGCGGAAGAGGCCACAGGCGGGCTCCTGCTCTTGTGTGGGCTCCAGGGCTGCACCTGGCAAAGAGCGAGCGCAGGCAGAGCTGAGGGGCTGCGGGAGAGGCCGGAGAACACGGCCCAGCCCTGCGCTGCCCAGGCAGGGAGAGCCCCGGGATGCCCCAGGGGATGGAGCACAGCCTCTGCGGGGTGTCTGCCCGGCCCCTTTTTTGTCCTGTCCATGGGCATGGCCCAGGGGATGGGATGGGATGGGATGGGATAGGTTGGGATGGGATGGGATGGGATAGGTTGGGATGGGATGGGATGGGATGGGATGGGATGGGATGGGATGGGATGGGATGCGATGGGATGGGATGGGATGGGATGGGATGGGATGGGATGGGATGGGATGGGATGGGATGGGATGGGATGGGATGGGATGGGATGGGATGGGATGTGATGCGATGGGGCCAAGTTGGCTGGAGGCTCCAGCCCTGCAGCCCAGCTTTGCCACTCACCCTCCTGCGGTGGATGGAAAGGCACCGCCTCTTCGGTCTCCTGTTTTTGGGCAGCTCCAGGGACTTCTTCCTCCTCCTCCTCCAGCCAGACCAGCTTGGGCACTGTCGGGGCTCTGTGCTCCACGGCTGTGACTGGAGCGCGCCCCAGCAGCGAACCCAGGCGGTCCCGCTCCTGCAGGGCCTCGTGCGCCTTCCCTGCGGGCGGGACGCGGCTGTCAGCGCTCGGCCCGGGGCCTGCAACGGCCCCCGAGCGCCCCTCAGCCGCCCCGGGCCGGCCATGCCCAGGCGTTTGCTCCTCGCAACGCGGCACGGGAGGCTCGGGGCCGGCGGCCGCGCTGCCGAGCGGCGGAGCTCGGGCCGGGGAAGCCGCAGCGGAGGCGGCGGCAGCGGCCGCGCCGCCTGTGTCCTCCGCGGGCCCCGGCAGGAGCCGGGGCCGGGGCCGGGGCCGGGCTCGGGACTGGAGCCTGCCTCGGGTCCGGGGCCGGGCTCGGGCCAGGCGGAGGCGAAGGGCGGCGATGCCGCCCCCGCACCCGGCACTGATGCCCGCCCAGCAGCGCCACCGCCAGTACGGCCAGAGCCGGGCGGAGGCGAGACCGCGGCGGGCCGGGCGGGGCCGGGCACGGGGCAGCCCCGCCCGGGGCCGGGGGCGGGCCGGGGGCATGGCCCGGCCCGGCAGGGGGAGAGGGAGGCGGGGAGAGGAGAGGGAGGCGGGGAGAGGAGAGGGAGGCGGGGAGAGGAGAGGGAGGCGGGGAGAGGAGAGGGAGGCGGGGAGAGGAGAGGGAGGCGGGGAGAGGAGAGGGACGCCGGGCAAGGGACCCCGGGAGAAGGGTGCCCGACAACGGGAAAGGGAGACACAGAGAAAGAAAGAGAGAAAGACCAAGAAAGAGAGAAAGAGAAAGAAAGAGAGAAAGATTGTGATGCGAATCTGCTCTTGCTGCTTCTGCCGCTGCTGCCGCTGTTGCCGCCGCTGCTGCTGCCGCCGCTGCAACTGAAGCACCGGGGCCGTTCGTCCCCATGTCCGTTCCCCGCTCGCCCCACGAGCCCCACGTTCGAGCCCCACGCGCCCCGGGCACAGCCCCTGAGTCTGTCCAAACACGGGAACTTTGCAGCGGTGAGCCCAGGTGCAGAGCCCTGACTCCTGCACACTGGCACAGCAATCCCCTCGCTTGCTGCTCTGCATTGGCCTGGCTGAAGGGCAAACACTGTCGGGACACCTTCCCTTGGGGGAGGATTCCTACCTGAGCCCAGCACTGCACTTACATCTCCAGTGTTGCCTTCCAGTAAAAACAGGGGAAGGAAAACTGTGTGTGGCTCATGGTATTTTAGAGTGTCTAAAAATCAGTAAGTCACCGATCTTAGAGGTGCAGTGCATCTGGAATTACTGGGATGGAGAAGTAGTGCAACATGGAAAAGGGGAGCATAGAAATAAATAGAGGAAAACATCTTGGATTGTTTCTTTCGTTTACATATCACTTCTGGAAAGCTGTTTCAGTTTTCCAGGAATCTTCTCCTGTCTGCTCTTGCCAAGAATCTCTCCTGGAGAACAAGGTCAAGCTTCTGTCACAAGATTTGCCACCAGGAAATTATTCCACTGGTGAAATTTTCATTATGACTATTTGTGTTGGCTTAGGGCAAATTTTGGGAGGAAACCTCCAAAAGGGGTCCGTAGAAAGCAAGTTCAAGTAGCCCCTCCCCCTACTAGTTCAGGAAAAGACTTCCCTCAGGAAAAGTTAATAAAACCCCAGTTTATTTAACAAGTAAAGTATTGATGAGCATGAAAAATGAATAATATTTAATGAAACCTCTGACAGTGCTGAAGAGATGGCAAATTCAGAAAGTCCTTTTTGTGGGTTGTAGTTGGCTCACTCGGTCTCTTCTAAGTCCCTCTGGTGCTGGAATGCAGCGTCCCAGAGCTCCGTGGGCCACAGGTGTGAGCTGCCGGTGTTTTTCTGGGTTTTCAGTCCAGAGCAGGTTTAAACAGTTCCAAGAAAAAGGAAAGTCACAGTCCCAGGAACTTCTCTGCCTAAGCTAGCTAAAACCAAATTGCTGGACCTGGGCTGTGAAGGCACCAGGAAATTTCCAAATCTGGGCACTGGTGGTCCCAGCAAACACCAGATCTGGATGGTGCTGGAGCCAGAACCTGCAAATTTCCAACTTTTGGCTTTCTGTGCCAGCAAATCACTGGACTTGGGCTGTGCTGGCACCAGGAAATTTTCAGATCTGGGCACTGGCGCTGCCAGCAAACACCAGATCTGGGTGGTGTCGTTGGCAGCGACAGAAATCTGCCGGATTTGGGCTCTGCTGGCACCGGGAAATTTCCAAATCTGGGCACTGGCGCAGCAAACACAAGATGTGGGCGGTGCCAGAGCCAGTAGCAGAAAGTGGCCGGGTTTTGGAATTCTGTGCCAGTAAATTGCTGCACTTGGGCTGTGTCAGAATAGGGAAATTTCCAGATCTGGGCACTGGTGGTGCCAGCAAACACCAGTGAAACCTTCTGGTCCTCGTCCGGACCATTGACCAGTGGTTTCCCTGAGAACCAGCTCTGGCCACTTTACAGACAGAGACTGCTTTCATCTGCTTGTCTGGAAACAGAACTTTAATGAAGGCAAACACAACAAACAGGACGGCGTTCACAGTACACAGAGCGAAGCAGAAAAAAGGCTGGGTCCAGGGTCTAGCAGGGATATTTATGCATTTATATATGGGGAGAGATGTCTTGGTTTGGAAAGACAGGTGTCTGCTAAGGAAGGCAGGAGCCTCCCCTGAACTGGAAACTGTAAATCCCCACCTCTGAATTGTTATAAATTTGAAATTCAGGGGGGCTTTCAGACAAAGATATTGGAGCAGGAATATCAGTTCTTTTATTAGGGAAAAAAATAAAAAGCAATGCAGTAAATCAAAACAACACTGACAGAGTCGGAATACAACCTGACAGCCTGTGGGTCAGGGTGTTGGTAGCAGTCCAATTGGAATTGTGGCTGCAGTCCTCCTGGAGCAGCAGGTGTGGTTCTGTTGGAGCAGTGATCCTGTAGAAAAGGGTGTAGTGTTCCTCTGAAGAGCCAGTGGAAGAGGCAGCTGTTCGTCTGGGAATCCAGTAGAAATGTTGCTCTGGTGTCCCAAGATCTCAGATTATATCCAGTTGGGAAGGCTTGGCTCCTCCCTCTTGGCAGAGCATCTCACAGTGGGATGCTGTAGCTCCTCTCAGTCATGCAGTGACGTTCAATACCCCATTAACAGCAGATGTCTCCCCAGAGGGAGGATTGGTTGTGGAAGAGATGAGGAAAACTGCCCACTTAAGAGAAGACAACTGCTGTAGCTCTAACAGATGGTCAATGGAATAGTAAAGAGAGTGAGGGAGAGGGGGTGAGGGGGAGAAAGAGAGGAGGGCGAGAGAGGAGCCCTTGGAGTCAGAGATCAATCCTCATGGAGGTAATGATCAATGCTCAATTTATTGCAAATCTGAGGGTACATTTATATGGTAATGCAGGCTTCAGCGAGGTGAGAACACATTTGATTGGTTACAAAGCACTATGTATGAGACCAAGAGCTAACATATCTTTGGTCACATAGCATAGCTTGGCAGAAGTGCCAGCAGAACATCTTGCCCCATATCTTCTCTTCACATCCTCAGAACATCCTGCTTCACATCCCTTTTCCTTGGGTACATCTTGGCAAACTTCTTTCTATTGTTTGCCCAAGGGCAGCATGTTCCTGCTATCAGGCATGCATGCAGGGTTGTGCAGCTTGCCTCTATCCAGTGTCTGCTCAAAATGCTCTCTACATTTCCCCCTTTTTCCTTTTGCACAACCCAAGCTTATGTAATAGGTATATTCTTTATACAGCTTAGCAAGTAATAGCTTATCAATATGGCTTATTGATCTTTTTTCAGTAGATTGTCTCACGCTACTAATTTTTATGTTTGTGCATACATGTTATTTACTGCTATAAGCATTTTTGCCAAAGTGTCACAGGCACTGCTCAATTAACAGTTCCCACAATGTGCTTGGCATCTAGGCTTTGTCCTGATACAATGTTCTTTCGTCCTTGTTGCATTCCTTTGAGGAAGGCACATGAGCTATCTTGTTCTTGTTCCAGAATGGTGCGTGGTCTTCAGAGTAGCTCTGTAATTTGCAGGCCAAGGTTGTTCAACTCCCACTGGAGAATATCTTGACCTTGCTCAGCTAAGAATCTTTCTATACTTCCTTCATTTTCTTTTTGAACAACCCAAGCCTGCTTAACAATTGACTCTAAACTCTTTTTCATACAAGAAAGAATGCACCAAAGAACAACAAGCACAGCAAAAACAACAGCAAGAAAACAAATTCCATCAATAAGGTTTTCAACCATCCAGTGATTCCCCATTCTTTGAGCCATTTGTCAAAAGGATTTTTGACAACAGTGAGTTTCCTCATGTTATTTTGCAGTTGGAAAAGTTTTTGTGAATGGGTTCAGAGTGATCAGAAAGATTCATACAGCACATTCTTTCAAAATCTTTGCAGCCATGTCCTTGTGCTAGTAACAAAAAATCAATGGCTGCTGGATTTTGTAACACAGCATGCCGTACGCTGTCAACATCAGTGATAAGCTCGTCTAACACTCTGGAGGCAAAGTTGATTTGTTTTCCTGTCCAACAAGCTAATCATTTCAACTGAGTGAGGGCTTTGGCAAAAGCAACTTGTGGTGTAAAAAGTGAGGCTGAGATGACAGATGGCCGTTCCCACAATCCAACATTGTCTTTACATTCAGGACCCAATTGATCTACACTGCGTCTAATGTGTTTGAATTTGTGACTTATGTTGAGCATTTGATGGTTAGTAGGGGCAAATAATGTTAGCTTGCCAAAGTAGCAGGGTCCTCCTTGTGCTTTTGCAGGTATGACTGGCCAAGCTTGATCTCCACAAATGAGGAATACTCCTGGAGGCAACATTTTTGCTTTCTCTGCTGTCTTACCATGTAAGAGCCAAAATGAGGGATGCGGGACTCCAGGCAGCTCTCCAAAATGCAGTTTATTCCATCCAAGAGGTTACAGCAGTCCAGGGTCATGGGTGACAGAGCTGTGCCTACAGCTGTCAGCTCCAGCTGCAGGCAGGCCTGGAGACTCTTTGGTTTTGGTTACAATGCATTATATACTTTTCTTTGCTTAGCACCTTAATACAGTAGAACCAATCTATCCCTTAACTGTTATCTGTAGGCTGTCATAATTATATAATTACCATATTCATGTTACTATTCTCCAATCACTAAAAGTTATGTACATTACAGTTTAAGCTAGAAGTTGTTTTTCAGTTTTCTTGCAGTGGAAAATTCTGAGACTTTTTTTCTACTTGCAACATTGGCAGGCTTGTTTTCCTGTGCTATCTTCCTGCTTGGTAAAAACATCTTCTTGTTTGAGGTGGGTTTATCCTTTGCTCTAAGTCATAAAACCCCCTTCTAATAACATACCCTTTGCCTCCTTGGTTATCCAGTGACACTGGCACAGCAATTCTTTTCTTCTATATCAAAACTTGCTCTCATCTCTATTCCTTCATCACATTCTACATTTAAAAATCTTTCTGCCATGCATACATATCTGTGAGACTTTCTTGTCAAACTTTCATCCTTCCCAACACCAGGTTCTTGTGATCCTTACTCTTGCTATCATCTTCACAAAGACACACAAACACACACACACACACAGAGACACAGATAGTGTTTATTTTGTTCCATTTTGCATTGACTGACTCTGGATTCTGATTGTTGCTTTTCCTGGCTGTGCCTTAAGCATGGTGTAAGCAGTGGAGTGAAGCTTGGCAAGGAACCTTGTCCTGTTGTGGCTTTGCTATGAAATCTTTCTTTGCCCCCAGCTTTGCCGTCATCCTTGCAGTGATGTCCAAGTGTCTGTGCCATGCCAGGTCTTTGGCAGCGTGGAGAGCCCTGGCCTGTGAGCACTGAGGCCCTGGCAGTGCCTGTGACACCAGGGCTTCTCAGCAGCCTGCAGCCTCCTGAGCTGTGCCCCTGGGCTCTGCTGGGACCGCCTGTGAGCTCAGGGTTCTTTTGGAACACGGAGAGCTGTGGCATGTGCCCCTGGAGTTCCTGTGACAGCACGGGAGCTCCTGAGCCTTTGGCAGCCTGGAGATGGCTGGAATGTGCCCAGGCAGCCAGTGTGAGTGTGTGTGACACCCCAGCTCTTTCAGAGGATGGACAGTGCAGGTGTGTCCCCACGCAGGCCCTGTGAGTGCGTGTGAGCTGCCGGCTCCTCAGCAGCCTGGGGACATGTGGCATGTTGTTGGAACAGTGGAAACTGAGAATTTTATATTTTCTGTGCTGACAGGCACTGACCCCCAAGAGAACAGTGCATTTGACCTGAAGCCATGGAGAAAGCTTCCAAAACTGATTGATAGAACTGGAATTATGGGTGTGTAATTCAAATAGAAGTGTATAATATCACTTGGTGGAAAACTTGGCGTTTAAGGGTTTAGAATATAGTAATATATATATAAAGCAAGATGGAGGTTTTAGTGGGGTGGCTGGTCCATCTTCTTCACCTTCTTCTTCATGGACTTGGGTGGTATTGTGTAATTGGATAAAAAAGTCCGTATTCTAGATCACGGGTGGTTGGTTATTGGGTTAAAAGTAAAAATCATGTAGGTGTCATTTCTTAATTGGACAGTTTATCCTTAAAAGGCCTTGTAGAGAGAGAGATATGGCTCTATTTCATAGTTCGTTAGTGAAGTTCTGTAGAACTCCCACTCTGTGAGACTGTAATATAGATAAGAACCCATAAACATCTGAGTCAGAACACGAAATTCCATCTTGAGCATTTAATCCCAACCTTGGCAGCAAAAGAAGCAAAGAATCCATTAGGATGTCACCCGTGAGAGCCTGTTCTAGGCTGGGATCTATATGGGCTTTGGCAAACGGGAGACTCCTGGCATGTCCCCCCTGAGCTGCTGGGACTCTGTGAGGCCCGAGTGTTCTCTGAGAGCACAGAGAGCCCTGGGATGTCCCTGTGGGAGCGCAGGGAGTGGCTGTGGCACAGCAGTGCCTTGTGAGCTGACAGTGGCCTGGCGTGTCAGCTGGGAAGGGCTGTGAGTGCCTGCGAGCACACGTGTCTGTCTCATGGCCAGAGAGCTGTGGCAGGTGCCCGTGGCAGGCCTGTGAGTGCAGGGGAGCTCAGGGCTCTGCAGAAGCCCTGTAGGCACGTGGGACACCAGGCTGGAAGGCCTGGCAGTGCCTTTGCCCTGCCTGCTCTTCAGCAGTCTGCAGAGCCCTGGGAGGTTGGAGCAGGATGCTTTGGGCTGGCTGCTCTGCCTTGGAATGTGATCCAGGCACTTGGACAGTGTCCAATTTGCCAATGTCTCCAGGTGGCTTTGCAAGGGCCAGCCCGTGTGGTTTTGGTGTTGGATTCTGCTGAAACTCCTTGTGGCCACTGGCCCTGACTGAAGGTGCTGCTGGTGGTCACAGATGGGGCAGATGAGCTGCTCCAGTGAGCTGGAGGCCCCTGCGTGCCAGTCAGTCCCTTTGGGCTGTAAAAGTGCAGTCCCCTGTCCTAGGGGAACTTCTTCTGAGCTGTTCCTGCCTGCAGTGTGTGGAGCTTCCTCCCTGGGAAGGGGATGCCCAGCAAGGCTCCTCCTGGAGGTGCAGAGAAAGAGAGCTGCCCACGAGTGTTGCTGTGGGGAGTTCCATCGAGCTCTACTTGCTAATTGTATTTTTGTCTTGCTGCAGTAGGACTGCTTTCTGTAACGCCGACTCATGGGGGGCAGTGGGCTGGAGACAAAGAGACCACTCACCCCGATGTTCCTGTGGCAAACAGAGAGCGTTTATTCTCAAGCCCTGCCTTATGAAGGGCATTTGTAAAATCTGCTCTGGATACTTTCATTGGTGCAATCTCTGCAGCCCTTCACGTTCTGGGCAGTGCAATGGCTGCAGCCCAGGAGAGATGGGACTGGGCGAGGCCCAGTCAATTGGGCAAGGTCAGTCAGCCCAGGGCTGGTTAATTCACACAGTACAAGCCAGCCTGCACTGTGACACATGGCAACACTTCTGCTCTGCCCCACACACACTGGAGCAGGAGTTCTCCTGCAGAAATGCTTGGGGGCCTTTGGGTTTCCTTCCAGGTTCTGTAGCAGAGCTTCCCCACGCCAGGGAAATTCTCTATTCCTCATGTCCAAGCCCCAGTGCTGCAGACAGAACCAGGGGGTGACACATGGGCTGTGCCACCAGTGCCTTTCCCTGGAGCAGGAAAATTCCGGCTCTTCCCCGCGGAGACAGTGGTTGAGAGGAGAGGGAAAGCTCATCCTTCCTGACCTGCTGGAGCACGTGTAGGGACAGTTTCTGCACAGTTCAGACACAGCCCCAAAGGAAGCAGGGGCATTCCCTTGGCACCCCCAAAGCTGGGGGCCAATCCAACTGCACAGGGAGCCCCCGTGTGTGTCCAGCTCCTTCTACCAGGGCTCTTGGCACGTGGTCAGTGGCTGGCAATGCCATCCCCCTGCCTGGCACTGATCTCCAAGGCAGCCTGGAGCTGTCCTCAGCCAAAGTTCCCCAATTTGGACCCTGCAGACACTTCCTCAATTCTTCTCCAAGGTGATCTCAGAAAACCAATGACATCACAGCACTTGTACACCTGGTCAAGAATCCCCCACGAGGACACTCTGGTCTCTCCTCCAAGGGAACAAAGCAGCAAAACCCCCGAGGAAAATCTTCCCCCTTGAACCCTGCACCTCCTTCGGTGAGTTCCAGAGCAAACAATCAAGGCAGTGGCCTGAAATGTTTTCCCAGCTGGGCCATAAAACATCTCTGGTGGATCCATATTGTCCCTGGGGAAAGAGATGTGCAGAACCCTTCACTAATGCCCTGGAATGTCAAAGAGGAATCACAGCCATGGACAGCTCTCAGGAACCACTTCACTGTGGATTTTCCTTCCTGGAAGCCCAAGATGTCTGAATGTGCTCCTGGTGCCTCAGGGCCTGGGTAAACAGGGCTTGTCAGAGAGGCTGGCAGGGCACCAACACCCCTCCTCCTCCTCACAGGGCACCTCTGTTACCCCAATTAGCTCCGAGTGGCTGCCTGGGGACAGGTGTCCACTTCCCCGTGTGCCTGGGATGGGCACATCCTGCTCAGGGCCAGTGCTGGCCTGGGCCCAGAGCGAGGGCCATGACCCAGGTGCTCTGGGAGGGCTCCGTGGCTGCAGGTGTGACAGGATGAGGGGCAGGGCAGGGCATATTCCCCTCGGGACAGTGCTGTGGGCATGGAGCTTGGTGGGGTTTGGCATCTGCAGGGAAAGGGCTATCGGGTTGTGCGGATGTGGGAATTGTCACTCGTGAGGCATTCCCCAGGCCTCAGCCTTGTCTGCAGGTGCTCAGCATTGCCCAGTGCTCCCCAGTGTCTGCAGTGACTAAGATGCCAATCAGCCACCTGATCCCATGTCCCTTGTTCCCCTTGTTCTCCCACATGTTGGGTTTGGGGCCAGGCTCAGCTCTGGGGTGTCCCCCAGGGAAAGCTCTGGGAGGGGAGGGGCAGCAGGAGATGGGGGATCTGGCACTGGGGGCTGTTGGAGGATGGATTGTGTTGGACTGGGGGCTGTCCCCACAGGGTCCCCAGGTGCCTTTGGCTCCCTGCCTGCCCCCCTTGGCCCCCCAGGTGCCTGGGCCCTTCCAGGGGCAGCTGCCCCGTGCAGGAAGCTGGAGGGATGCCGGGCAAGGGGGCTGGGTCCGTGCCACAGGTGGGGTGGGGTGGACTCTGTGCCAGGGCTGGGCTTGTGGCCAGGGCTGGGGGCTGTGCCAAGCTGGGCTTTGGCCTGGGGGCTGGCAGGGAGGGTGCAGGGAGGAGTCCCGGCAGGGATAAAGGTGCTCCTCACCTGCTGCAGCCTCAGGCAGCGCTGCCCAGAGCCAGAGGAAGATGAAGGTGGCTGTGCTCAGCGTGGCCCTGCTCTTCTCCATCCTGCTGTGCCCCCTGGCAGGGGCCAAGGTGAGGCACCAGCCAAACGCTGTCCCCACATCCTGCCCTTTCTGGCCCCCCTTCCCACCCTTTTGGTGCCTCCTCTGTGTCCCATTTAGGGTCCCCAAACGCCCTCCCACTGACCATTCCTGAGGCCTTTCCTTCCATGTCCCCCCTCAGTCCTTTGCCTTTCTTCCTGGCCATTGTACCAGGGTCCTCCTATAGAATTCCCTGACTCACTCGCCATACTCCAATGATCTCCCAGACCCGTTGGTTTTGTCCCCACCTGTCCTCATTCTTCTGTCCCTACCAAGCCCCTCCTTTGCCCTCCCATGTCCCTACACCTCAATTCCTTTCTCCTCCCCTGTACCTCACACCCTGCTCCTTCCACACCCCCAGCCCTGTCCCCTGGGCCCTCAAGTGACCCCATATCAGTGTCTTTGGGTCTCCCCCCACCTCAAACTGATCTCCTTGGAGGCCCTGAATTCCCATCCCTCTGCCTGCGCCCTGCTCCCTGCACCCGTGTCCCCCCAGCCCCACAAGGTCCAGTCCAGACCCAGCCTTTGTTCTCCTTTCCAGGCACTCCTGGAAGGAACCCAAGATGATCTGCGGGAGGTGAGTGGGCTGCTGGCATGGGAGGGCATCCCCTCAGGGCATTGGGGGGCAGTGGTGTCCCCCCATCCCTTGCTGGCACCGGGGACATCCCAGTGACCAGCGAGGTCTCCTGGTCTCTCTGCAGTTGGATTTAGTCAATGTCGCGGTCCTGGAGACGCCTCTGGTGGGTACCACGAGTTCTGCCGCTGTCAGAGCCTCCCCTTGCCTGGCCACCACAGCCCAGGCCATCCCAGTCTGTCCCAGCAGAGCCCAGTGCACCCCTCCTGACAGCCCAGACAATGCCCTGGCCCAGGGCTGCTCCCCAGGGAAGCCTTTGCCCAGGGCCCTGCTGCATTCCCATCCCTGTCAGCCCAGGAGCCCCTGGATGAGCCAGGACGCAGCCCCTGCCCCAGCTGTGCCTCCTGGCCAGGAGCCCAGTGCTTCTGGGCAGCAGCACAGCAGCTCCTGCACCCCATTGCTCCCACAGCCCCTTCCCCAAGGCCCCCCTGCTCTCCCCTGCCTCCCAGTGCAGCCCAGTGCCCCCAGTGTGTCTCTAACGCTGCCTTTGTCCCCAGCCCCCTGTGGCTGAAAAGCTGCGGGCTCTCCTGCGGCAGAAGCGCCTGGCTGCCTCTCTGGATGCCTAGGTGAGCCGTGCCTGCAGGGACAGGGCTGGGGACAAAGCCCAGCCATGGCCCAGTGGGCTCCAGGGGTCACCTTCTGGGCTTTGTCTTTTAGGCTTGCAAGGACCAGTGTCCTTTTTCCTCTGCAGTGGCATGAGGAGATGATCCTCCCTGCAGGAACCCCCTGAACCCTTTGAGCCCTGGGCCATTTCCCCTGAAGAATAATCAATCAATAGTCAATAAACCCTTTGAGCAAAGCTTTGCTCTGTGTCTGTGTGTGTGTCCGTGGGTCTGGATTTCCTCCTTTCCAGTGGTCTGGGGAAGCCAGGCCAGGTCTGGGCTCTGCTGCCTTGACACAGTCTGTGCTTTCCCCCAGACAAATGGTGTGTTGGGAGTTGTGCAGAGTCCGGGGGGGAGTGGGTTGACTGGGGGGTGGCTGTGCAGGTGGTGAGAAAGGCTGTGGTTCACTGTGAGCATGGTAGGAATGGCCTGGGTTTAAAAGAAAAAAAAAATAAATTAAAAGCAAGCTTTCTTTAAAACTTTTTCTCCCTGTGAGAAATGACTGCTCACTTCTCAAAATTTTGAAAAGTTTATTAAAACAAAAAATTACAACAAAAGGACTAAATAAGGAAAAACTTACAACAAAAGGACTAAATAAGGAAAAAGTTAAGTGCTGGGAGCCTCCCCCACTTCGTGGCTGGTAACCACGTGGCTGGCTCATCCACACAATGGCTGCTCTCCCTTTTATATCCTTGCTGTTGCAACAGGCAGCCCTAGCTCCTCCCAAAGGATGTCTGTTGACTCTTGGTCGCTGTCCATTGGTGCAGACTGCTTTCTTGGAACTGGATTGGAGCTCAGGTGTTGCTAAGCCGTGCCTCCTAGGAACAATCTGCCCCTCCCCAAATGCCCGGACTACCAAGATCATCCCGGGATAACAATGCTGGGCGGGGGGGACACATTGCAGCAACATAACTCTACATCTGTACAACTTCTCTTAACATACTTACCATGTTCACCCCTTAATTGGGAGAGCCAACCATCTCATTACTCATCTCTAACACTGTGGCATTCACATTCTCTGAAAAAATCCCTCCGCCCAGGATTTTTCTCCTGGGAAGCTGAGAAGCCTCAGAGGAAAAGGAAAACAATGCTTATCTCATTTGCTTCTCCTGTGTTAGGCTGATGTGCAGAATGTGTTTGGAGATTGTTTACCCACAGGTGATTGATTGGTCACTCAAACCCCTGGTGTGTAAGTGCAGGAAAAGTTGTTTGTGAGAGATAGTTTTCATTTTTCTATCTAAGAGTGAAAAAACAGTTTATGTGGGTGGCTAGTGTTTATCACAGTCCTAGAGCTCTTTTTCAGGGAATGTTGGTTGTTTTCCACAGTCCTAGAGCTCTTTCTCAGGAAAAACAAGTTGTTTTTCACTGTTCCACAACTCTGTTCTCACAAAGAGTTGTCAGCTTTCTCATGGCTTCTGTCGGCTCAGGTCAGGATTCAGTTTGTCGGCCTTTGGCTGCTGTTTCACCACCACAGAAAACATCATGAACTTCCCAAAACATAAAAGCAGCTGAGATGCAGCTCACTGCCTTCTAGAAGGTAAAAAAGGATGCAGGTGCCCGGAGGCCCAGGAGAGAAATGGCAGTATTGGAAATGTGAGAAGCAAAGTTTTATCCATAGAGGCAGTGCCAGACCTCAAGGAAGACCTTTCCTACCAATCAAGACTTCCTTAGGGAACACCCTGCTTCAATATCAATTAGAAAATAATGCTATATTGCTTCTTATGAAAACAAAAACGAAGGAGAGAAAATCTTGAAAATGGGAAAAAATCATTTGAGGTAATTGTTAATTGAAATCTTTTTCATTAATTCCACTCCTCATAAAATTAATTCTTGAAGATAATTCTGGTAGAGGTGCAGCTCCTTTGGGCTTTGTGCACTCTGAGGAGCCCCATGGGAGATTTGGTGCCAACTCCATGAGCCTCAGTTCCTCAAAGGAGATGTCACAAATGTCCAAGGAAAGGAAGTGCAAAGCAAAGGCAGAACACACCTTCCAGGGCCCAAGATAATGTTCTCCTCCCCACTGGATTTTTGCCCTGGTCAGATGGGACTGTCCGAGGGTGAGGGAGACTTCCTGAGCAATCCTTTGCTCTCTGGGCACTGATCAGCTTGATGCCTGGAGAGGCTCCCTGGAACAGAGGCTGGGCAGAGTTAAAGGAATAAAGTAGGGATTTATTACAAGGCCTTCAAAGGATTCACCTTGAGCAGGACAAGAGCCCAGCCAAGGCTACACTCAAAATGGATGACTGGTCAGGAGTTTTCACACTTTTATAAGGTTTGGCCCTTTTAAATATTGGGGTTAAATGTCCAATTACAGCCTCAGGTGATGCAGTCCCATCCTCCCAGTTTGCTCTCCTCAATTCACTGTTGTTTGCACTTTTGGGGCCTGAAGCTGCAACAGCATCTGGTTCTGGGGCTGGAAAAGGATTGTTTTGTCTGCCTACACTGTGAAGAGAACTTGCTAACACTCTGTATGAAGTCCAGAGTTACAGACTAATGCAGTACAGAATCTGGAGATATGACAGCTAAAACTGAAGGCATCAACCTGTTCCATGTTCCCTTGGTTCCATGGGGATCCACAGCGTCACAATGGCCACTTGTTCCCATAAGGTTTCCCAGTGTCACCGTGGTGTCCTTAGACCCACATTGTCACAACCGACCCATGGTTCCATGAAGTTCCCGGGTGTCACCATGGTCACTGTCAGAGGCTGGATGAGATCAATGTCCTGAGACACCGTGGGATGAGCTGTCAATCAGTCACACAGTGGGGGCAGTGCTAACCCAGCCCTGATTGCCTGAGCGATCAGAAATCCCACCTGGGGGCAGGCCCACAAAGGCCCGGGGGCTTAAAAACACAGAGCACAAGGTCAGCCCCTGGTATGGACTCTGCCTTCTCCTGGGGTTTGTGTCTCACCCACACTGGAACCCTAGGAACTGATAGTCATATGCGTGTCTTTCTATAGAGCTTCTGTCTTTCTGTCTCTCTGTCTTTCTTCTCCTTCTAATGCTCTTTATATTTTTGTGTACCTCAGCAGTTTACGTGTTCAATGATTTCTAGGTTAAATGAGCTAAGTTAATGAAGTTACTGCTATGATAAGTGTTTTCTGTGTAATTGGATGTTGCATGAAATCCTCTTCCAAAGTTTCCTGTGTTTTTGTACTTTGCCAGTAAAATTCTGTGTCATTTTAACCTCTTGAGAAATATGTGGCTGGTGTTCCTCCTGTGCACCAAACTCGAGTAAAGGAGCCTTTGGTTACCTGCAGCATTTCAGTGTTCTGGGCTGTTACACCCCACAGGCTCACAATGGCCTCTTGTTTCCACACTGGCCCCTTGGTTCCATGGGCCCCAACAGTGCCACAATGATCCCCTTGGTTCCACAACTTCCCACATTGTTGTAGAGAATACATTGTTAAAGGAGTTAACAGAAAGTTCCAATGAT
Organism: Agelaius phoeniceus; assembly: GCF_051311805.1. Lineage (NCBI taxonomy): Eukaryota > Metazoa > Chordata > Aves > Passeriformes > Icteridae > Agelaius > Agelaius phoeniceus. Next base: position 5,429,526 of record NC_135271.1, read on the forward strand.
AGGTATAGATTGTTTGTTTAATGTTTTATAGTTATGTAAAGTTCCAGTGTTAGTTTTAATTGTTTGTTAAAGGTTTTATAATTATGTAAATCCCTTTACCATCGGGTATTTCCCCTGCTGCTCCCACTCTCAACTAAAATGGCAAACCAACCAAGACCAAAAAGAGAAAGATTGCATCAATTAATAAGAAAATATGAAACTCCCATAGGACTTAGCAGAAAAGGATTACATAACAAAAACCCCTAGAATGAACCACCATGCAAATAAAGAATCAAAATACCACCTCTAAACAAAGAGAACATAGGACAATATCAAAGATCCTGGTCAGAACTTTTCACCTTCGTCACCCTAACCAGAGTGGGCCAAGAGCAGTATAAAGATTATGAACCTGAAACCAACAGGCATCTACTCAGAGACTCTCGTGAGGAAAGAAGAACCAGATCTGCTGGAGGACGGAGCTGACCTCCTCCTCCTCCACGCCATCTGGGGAGGAGCGGTGGTGTGCGCACACCCCATGGGTCCCCCGCCTAGACTGTTTCCAGTAAAGCTGAAATCACTAAAGAGCTGCTCACGTGCCATTCATAACAGTCTGGGGGACTGGTCCGGGACAGGCCACACCCGAAGAGGACTGAGGGCCTGCGGGATATCTGGCCCTATCTGGAGCGGTCGGCAGCAGCCTAGGACCAAAGAGTGTGGAGGAGCATGGGTAAGTAAAGGCGGTGGCAGGAGTAGGAGGCAAGCAAATGAAGTGTGTGTGAGACAGGGCCCGGCAGCTCGGAGCCCCGAAGCAGCTGTGGGCCTCCGAGTACTGCGGTTCCGGACTGCTGCGAGGGGACCGGCCAGAAACGGAGGGAAGCAGGAGAAGCCTGAGTGAGTGAGACACCTCCCAGGGGGATAAGGTGGGCCCCCCTCCAGGCGTGGGAGGAATAGAAATGTGAGTGGCACGCAAGGGGTCGGCCTTCCCCCTTCAGGCTTGGTAGGCGCCCTCAGGGCGTGCTGAGGGTGGCAGACGAATTGGTGAGTTGGCACGCAAACCCCGAACGGAGCTCCGGGTGCAGGGAGGATCGGGGCAGTGTGAGTCATGCACAATCCCTGGAGTGGGGGGACACGGGTCCCTACGGGGGTTTGGGGTGCCCCGAGTACAGCAGCAGCACTGAGTAGAGCCAAGAGGGCCCCAGTGCCCAGGCTGGGACGGCGGTGCTGGGGGTTCAGTGTGCCGCGGTTCAGGTAGAAACCATAAACACGGGGCAGGGCTGGGCTTACAGGGCAGGGCAAGGCCCGACCTGCCCCTTCCTCCCCCACACACAAAATGTTTGGAGCCAACAATCTCCTCCAGTCTGTCACAACAGGCAGTGTTGGAGGTGCAATCCCAATTGTGGCCAGGGGGACCTGGCTGAGAAGGACAGTTCTTTTCCATAGGAAGGAAAGGACAGAGCTCCAAGGTTTGGAAGGCAGGTGAGAGCCTCAGTAGGCCAAGGCCAGCCAGACTTGTCAGTAATAGCAGATTTTGGATTTAGGGAAGTTTGGAGGTGGATACCCAATCTTGGCCATGGGCACCTGGAGAAGCAGGACAGTTCTTTCCCATGGGAAGGACAGCATGGAGCCTCCCCCAGTGTTTTGGGGACAAATGAGAGGTGACCCTTGTGAAACCACTGCCAGCCAGACTTGTCCTGGCAATATTCCTATGGGAAGAATCCCTGGACAGAAGGAAATTTGGAGGTGAAATCCCAATTCTGGCCTTGGGTGCCTGGAGCAGAAGGACAGTTATTTTCCTTGGGAAGGAAAGCACAGAACCCCAGTGTTTCAGCAGCAGATGAGAAGTGACCCTCAACATGCAAAGGTCCCGTGGACCAGTCAGGCAGCCCATGGGAGGCCAAACCAGCCAGAGCTGTTCTGTGTTCCCTTGGTTTTATGGGGCTCCAGAGTGTCACAATGGTGCCTTGGATCCATGGGGCCCCGCAGTGTCATAATGGTGACTTGATTCCATGGGTTCCAGCAGTGTCACAATGGCCCCTTGATTACAAGAAGACCTGCAGTGTCACACTGGCCCCCGGGTTCAATGGGGTCCCACAGTGTCACAGTGGCCCCCAGGTGTCATAAGGCCCCACAGTGTCACAATGGTCCCAAGGATTCCATGAGGCCTTGCAGTGTCACAATGGTATCCCTGGTTCCCCAGGCCCCACAATGTCGCGTGACTCCTCTGCTCCATGAGCCCTGCAATGTCACAATGGACCTTTGGACCCTGGGGCTTTGCTGTGTCACAATGGTCTCCTCTGGCTCCACAGTGTCACAATGGACCATTGATGACAGGAGGCCACTCTGTGTCACCCTGGAGCTTTGGTTCCATGCAGCCCTGCAGTGTCACAATGGTCTCCTTTGGTTGCCCAGTGTCACAATGGACCACTGATGATGTGAGGCCCTGCAGTGTCACAATGGACCTTTGGTTCCATGCAGCCCTGCAGTGTCACAAAGGCCTCTTGGTTTCACGAGGCCCCACAATATCACAATGGTCCTCTTGGTTCTCTGGGGACCCCCAGGGGCACAATGGTCTCTGTGATTCCATGGTGCCTCTCAGTGTCTCAATGGCCCCTTGCTTCCATGAGGCTGTAAAGTGTCTTATTTGTCTTTGCATGGTTCCATGAGGCCTTGCAATGTCACAATGAACCTTTGGTTCCATGGAGTCCTGCAGTGTCACAATGGCCCCTTGGGTCCATGACACCCCAAAGTGTCATAATGGTCTCCATGGTTCCATGAGGCCTTACAATGTCACAATGGACCCTTGGTTTGATGGGGCCTCTCAGTGTCACAATGATCCCTACATTCCATGGAGCCACAGAGTGTCAGTATGGTCCCCTTGGTTCCATGAGGCCCAGCAATGTCCCAGTGGTCCCTTGGTCTCACAGGGCTCCAAAGTGTCACAATGGTCCCTTGGTCTCACAGGGCCCCACAGTGTCACAGTGATCCCTTGGTCTCACAGGGCTCCAAAGTGTCACAATGGTCCCTTGGTGTCACAGGGCCCCACAGTGTCACAATGGTCCCTTGGTTCCATGGCCCTGTGCTGGTGCATTCCCCCCTGCCCTTCTCAGGCCGCCCTGCCAGCTGAGAAATGCTCCTTGGGCCTCAGCCTTGGCCAACAGCCCCTGGGCTCAGCTCCTCTGCAGCTCCTCACAAACACTGTCTGCTCCAGGCACTGCTGCTGCCCAACCAGCTCCTGGTTCCTTTAGGAGCAGCCCTGGGAACTGATTTTGTTCCCTCAGTGGCACAAGATCCCTGTTCTCACCCTGCCAAAGAAAGCTGTTGGTGCCCAGTGCGGCCAGGATGAGGCATTGCTGGGACTGAAGCCCCTCTCTTGGGGCCCTGCAAACAGCGCTCCAAAAGGAGCCCTTGGAGCTCTCCTGGGCCAGCGACTCCCTCTGAGCAGGGCCTCTCCCAGCCAGGAACTCTCCCGTTTGCTGCACTCGGGGATCCTGAACAAGCACAGAGCCTGGGCCGATCCCCCCACTCCTCCAGGCTCCCACTGGAGCAGGCTGTGGCGCCTTCCCCTCCACGTGAACAAGCGGCAGCGACTCCGCTCCCATGTGAGCAACCGCTGCTGCTGACCCTTCCCAAAACCAAAGAAAAACAGGTCACCATCCCCAAAGTCAGATCTCCCTTGGCCTATTGAACGAGGCAGCGAATGAGGAGGGCAACCACGGGAGACAGTGAGGATGAGGAAGAGAAGCCCCGTTTCTTCCCTTTACGGGAGGTGCCGACGGCTCCTGGAGTTATTGGCTTTGTACACGCCCCGATAGACACCAGTGATGTGCAAGCGTTCAAGAAAGAGATGGGAAAATTAATGGATGATCCTTTGGGGGTGGCAGAAAGGCTAGATGAATTTCTAGGGACCAGCACCTACACCGAGGAGGATCTCCAAGCGATCATGAGATCGCTGTTCAACAATGAGGAGAGGGACATGATCAGACTAGCAGTGATCAAAGACTGGGAAAAGAGAAACTCCAACAGGGAAAGGGGGATGAGAGATGGCCAAACCAAAAATTGTCCTGGAATGCCCAGACAGAGGAGGGGAGGCAGAAAATGATAATTTTAAGAAATATGATAATTCAGGGTATCAGGGAAGCGGTACCCAAGGGACAGAACATGAGGAAGGTACTCAGAGAGTGCCAGGGAAAAGATGAAACTCCCACGGAATGGTTGGAGAGGCTCCGCAAGGGCTTGAGAATGTATTTGGGCATGGATCCCGATTCTCCGATCAGGGCGGTTTTGCTAAAAACTCAGTTTGTAGCAAAATCCTGGGAGGACATTCGGAAAAAGTTAGAAAAGATACATGGGTGGCAGGAAAAGGGGTTGCAGGAGCTGCTTCAGGAAGCCCAGAAAGTCTACATGAGATGAGACGAAGAGAAACAGAAGATCCAAGCTAAGGTATTGGTAGCTGTGGTAAGGGAAGCACAAAAACAGGAGCAGGGCAGAGACACGGCGAAGAAGGCGCTGCAAAGAAACAGAACTCTTCCCAAGGAAAAGGATCGAATGATCAGAGGAGAGATTTCGAGTGCTATTACTGCAAGCAAAAGGGACACATCTGAAGGAATTGTCCCAACAAAGCCAAGGACCAGGCAATGTTTCAAGAAGTTTAGGGGTGTCAGAGGCTTCTCAGTTTGGGGTCCGGACTCGGGGGCGGAACGGACAGCGGTGCAGCAGCTGCCACAAGGGTGCTCTCTGAGTGACGACTCACTGATGGTAATCGGGGCAAAAGGGGAACCCTTTGAGGTTCTGATCATAAAAGATGTAGAAATAGAAACAGAAAACAAAAGACGTACAGGACATATATTAATGATACGGGATGTGGTTTTTAATTTACTGGGGCGGGACATGATGGTAGCCCTAGAAATCGGCTTGGCAGTGGAGAATTCCTGGCTCAGGCTGAGAATGTATAAACTCACCATTCAGGAAGAGGAGAAAATAGACCCGAAGGTGTGGTATGTCAAAGGGGAAGCTGGGAGGTTGGACATAGAGCGGATTTGTGTTGAAATTGGGAGACCAGAAGACCCTATACGGGTCAAACAATATACGGGTCAAACAATATCCCACCGCCATGGAGGGGAGAAAGGGATTGAAACCAGTGATTGACGAGTTGATAAAGAAAGGAACGTTGGAGCCATGCATGTCTTGGCACAACAGCCCAATTTTGGCTGTGGAAAAGACAGATGGGAGCATTAGGCTGGTGCAAAAATTAAGGGCTGTGAATCAGAGCACTAAGACTTTGTTCCCCATGGTCTCAAATCCTTACACTTTGTTGAATAACATTTCTCCTGAGGACACGTGGTACAGCGTGATTGACTTGAAGGATGCTTTTTGGACCTGTCCTTTAGCAGAGGGCAGCAGAGATTATTTTGCATTTCAGTGGGAAGACCCGGAGACGAACAGAAAGCAGCAGCTCAGGTGGACATCGTTGCCTCAGGGCTTCGTGGATTCCCTGAATTTATTCAGGCATGCACTTGAGCAGGTGTTGAGTCATTTTGTACCAACAGAGGGGACAAAATTGCTACAATATGTAGACCATTTGTTGGTTGCAGGTCCAAGGGAGGAGGTTGTAAGGGTGAGCACCATTGAGCTTTGGAACTTTTTAGGGGAAAAGGGGTTGAAGGTGTCAAAGTCGAAGTTGCAGTTCACAGAGCCCAAGGTCAGGTACTTGGGACATTGGTTAACCAGGGAAAAAAGAAATTGGATCCAGAGAGGGTGGCAGGGACTATTGCCTTACCACCCTTGCAAACAAAAAGGGAGGTCAGACAGCTTTTGGGGTTGTTGGGATATTGCCAGCAGTGGATTGAAGGGTACAGCGAAAAGGTGAAGTTTCTATACGAGAAACTCACCACAGACCGAATCAAATGGACGGAGAAAGACGAAGAAGAATTCAGGGGAGTCAAGGAAGCACTCACAGCAGCACCAGTGCTGAGCCTCCCTGATGTGAAGAAACCCTTTCAGTTGTTTGTGGACGTGAGCAGTCACACAGCACATGGGGTGCTGACACAGGACTGGGCAGGGTCAGGAAACCGGTGGGTTACTTGTCGAGGCTTTTGGATCCGGTCAGCAGGGCTGGCCCACCTGCGTGCAGGCGATTGTCGCTGTAGCATTGCTGGTGGAGGAAGCCAAGAAGGCAACCTCCGGCGCACCGTTGGTAGCATTTGCACCGCACAACGTGCGGGACATACTACAGCAGAAGGCAGACAAATGGCTCACTGATGCTAGATGGCTGAAGGATGAGGCCATTTTGATTCACTCGCAGGATTTGGAATTGAGAACAACGACCGCACAGAACCCTGCACAGTTTTTGTTTGGGGAAGCTTCAGAGGAGCTTGTTCACGATTGCATGGAGGTGGTTGAATTACAAACAAAGATCAGAGAGGATTTAGAAGAGGAAGAGTTGGATGAAGGAGAGAAGTGGTTTGTGGATGGATCAAGCAGGGTAGTTGATGGGAAAAGGAAATCAGGATACGCAGTCGTGGATGGACAGACGGGAAAAGTGATTAAAGCAGATCCCCTGAGTGCGAGTTGGTCAGCACAGGCATGCGAACTGTATGCAGTTCTGAGAGCCTTGAAGGGACTGAAAGGGAGAAAGGGAACAATTTTTACAGATTCTAGGTATGCCTTTGGAGTGGTTCAGACTTTTGGGAAAATCTGGGAGGAAAGGGGGCTGATCAACACAAGGGGGAAGGGACTGATGCAAGGAGAATTGATCCGGCAAATCTTAGAAGCTCTAAGGGGGCCAGGGGAAACTGCGGTGGTCCATGTAAAGGGACACCAGGCAGGGATTCAGTTCTGAACCAGAAGAAACAATTTGGCGGACCAGGAAGCCAAGACCATGGCACTGATGACAGTGAATACCCTGGAGATCAAAGGGACTGAGGTCCCAGATGATCCTCCACAGCCTTCTCAAGAGGAGATTGAATGTTATGAAAAGATTGGAGGAAAATTGAAAGAAGGTAAGTGGAGATTACCTGATGGGAGAGAACCAGTTTCTAAAGGTTTTACCAGGAGGATTTGTGGAAACTGCACCAGCAAACACACTGGGGGGCACAGGCCCTGGCAGAGCAATTTTTGAAATTTTTCGTGTGCAAGGGAATTTACGAACTGGCCAAACAAGAGGTACAAGGATGCCTGAATTGCCAGAAAGTTAACAAGACAAGGGCAAAACAGGCCAGCCTGGAGAATCGCCCCGTAGCGTACCGACCATTTGAAAGAATTCAAGTTGGTTTCACAGAATTGCCAAAAGTGGGGAGATTCAAATTTGTGCTTGTGATCGTGGACAAATTGACCCATTGGGTGGAGGCTTTTCCTAGCCCATGGGCAAGGGCTCAGACAGTGTCCAGAAAATTACTAGAGGAAATTGTACCCCAATATGGGGTGGTGAATTGCATTGATTCAGACCAAGGAACACATTTTACATCAAAGATTATTAAGTAGATGGCTGATGTGCTAGGCATTCGGTGGGAATACCACACTCTGTGGCATCCCCAGAGCTCAGGACAAGTGGAAAGGATGAATCTGACTTGGAAAGTGCAGTTGTCTAAATTAATTTTAGAAACTCGGATGTCTTGGTTGAAATGCCTGCCTCTAGCATTGCTTAATATCAGGATGATGCCTCATTCAGAGATGGGACTCTCACAGTTTGAAATGCTGTATGGGATGCCATATAGACGTGGGATGCCGGTGGGACACCCCAGGCTTGAGACTGTCAGATTCAACCATATTTGGTTACAATCAACAAAAATTTGCAAGAACTCAGGAAACAAGGGATAATATCTCAGAGTGCTTCTCTGGGATTCACTATCCACAAAATCCAGCCGGGTGACAGAGTGCTTGTCAAAGTGTGGAAAGATGTACCCCTCTCCCCTCACTGGGAAGGCCCCTTTCTTGTGCTCCTGACAACAGACACAGCCATTCGGATGGCGGAGAAAGGCTGGACGCACGCATCTAGGGTGAAGAAAGTCGAACATCAGGAGGAAGGGCCCGAGTGGAAGGCCACTTCTTCCCCAGGCGACTTGAAACTCAGACTCCAACATCCTTGTAAATGACCAACAGTGATCGGATAGGTAGTAGACTGTCTGACTGTGTATGCTATCCGTTTGTACATTTCAAATGTGAATACTGTCAGGGGGTGTTTGTTGTACACTGTAGAAGGGGACAGAGGCCAAAGGGGTTGTGCACTCAGTGTCTGGAGGAGGAGCTTGAGCTGACTGACCGAATCCTAACCCTAGCCACAAATCTAGGAATCATTGAATTAGATTCACAGGAGTGGTTTCAGATTTTTCAGAACGGCGTGCGTGGAAAGCTTAGATCAAAGGCAGAGATTCTGGATGTGGAGTGCCGGAAATCAATCAAGGTACCGTGCAGCTCAGATGCCGTCAAGGTTTCACGGTGAGGCGCCTTTAAAAGGAGGCATGCGGCTAGGTCAGAAAATGTGTTCCCTGAAGAATACTCCTGCTGCTGCGAAGATGGTCTGCCCCACCGCTGGTGGCACCCCAGGGGGAGGAGGCAAAGGCAGAGGAGTACGCCTGGTGGGAATCCTGATTGGCCTGAGCCTGGCCATTTGCAGGACGCAGTCTGCACATTGAGGTCCCGATGAGAGGCGGAAACGAGAGCTCTGCAGATGAGTGTGGAAGTTGCACTCAGGTGGTCCCAGTTGTGCAAGGGGATGGGAAACCCTCAGCATACCAAGCCCCGGAAGAATGCATCAAGGAGCCTGGCAGGTACTCTTGGGTGAATGGCACAAGGGTCAAATTATGTAAATTGGACAAGGAGATTTGGTGTATCAATTCTGAGGCAGGGTCAAGGAATGGGCAGTCAGATGAGCACAAGCATCAGATACGGAAACGGAGTGCAGAAATAATGTCAATCCCCATTTGTAACCAATGCAATCGAACCATGTGGGCTGGGGGAAAAACTGAATCGATCTTTGTCATGTATCACCATGTGAACCCATTGTGTTATGACAATGCGAGGCTGGGGATATGCACGATGAACGGGAAAATGTATTGGATGGGAAGAATTGTTAAATTTGATAGCAAGTTTACCTTAAGCAGAGAACCAATCATATTGGATTTGGCACAGGTGAATGATGATAGGGTGTGCCTGAAATATGACCGGGTTGTCTGTTTCATGAAAAATAAAGATGGTGAGCATCCTGAGGGAACAATGAGAGAGATCACTCAGGAATTAAAGAGAAGGGAGTCAGAACTGAGGAAGAAACAAATTGAACAAGAGAGATTAAAAACTCTGGAAGAACAGTATGAATTACTTGAGAAAAAAATGCTGATGGGGAATTGCCTTCCCCGGACAGAAATCGATTGATTTGATGCAAGAAATTGCAACTGAACTGGGATTGTCAAATTGCTGGATTTGTGAGGGGCTGAAGTCAGCAGAGAAATGGCCATGAAAAGGGGAAGGTTTGGCTCCGGAACAGCTTCTGAAATGGGACAATCCAAAAGTCTCAAAGTTGGCACAGAGGCCTGAGGGGTAGATTTTGGACCAGAGGGTAATTGGAACTATTTGCATCAGTCGGGAAGGAAAGGAATATACTGAGATGGTGGGATACACTCCGTGTGTAACTACCCTGACGGTAAATTCAAACAACAAGGGCAAGGTCTGGCAACCAGAACCCCTACGGGGTACTGGAGCCAGAAGAATGAGACCAATTGCGAATGGAACAAAAGGATAGGACTGTGCTGAGTCAAAAATCCTGGAGCCAACCCTTTCCAATCCTTGGAGGGCCTGAGGGAATACTGGGGAGACCCAGGGAGGACAAATATCAGATGGAAAGCCCCAGATGGAATTGATTGAATTTGCGGGAAAAAGGCATACAGTGAGTTACCCCTGAGGTGGAAAGGATCATGCACTCTGGGCATGATCCGGCCAGTCTTCTTTACTCTCCCTCGAATGAAAAGTAACCTACTAGGGGCTCCTATGTATGAGACCCTGAGGAGGGAGAGGAGAAGCTTGAAAAAGATGATACCTGTAATAAGTGGTAAACAAACCTGGGGGAGGAAGAGTGGCCGGCTGCAAGAATAATTGATTATTATGGACCGAGCACGTGGGCTCAAGATGGAAGCTACGGGTATAGGACTCCGATTTACCTACTGAGCTGGCTGATTCGGCTGCAGGCAGTGGTGGAAATTGTATCAAATCACACCTCTGAGGCCCTGGATTTACTTAGTCATCAGCACACCCAGGTATGGGCATTTGTGTACCAAAATCGAATAGCTTTAGACTATTTGCTGGCCGAAGAAGGGGGAGTGTGTGGAAAGTTCAATGAATCAGAATGCTGTATTGAGATTGACAGTTATGGGGAGACCATAAGAGGATTGGCAGCAAAAATCAAGAAAGTGGCCCATGTCTCTGTTCAAATATGGAATTCAATTTTGCAATCTTCGTGGTGGGACAAATTGTTTGATGGGGCCTGGTGGAATAAAATGATGTTCTTCGTGCTGTGTTCAGTAGCCGGAATCCTATTCCTGCCATGTGTAATTCCTTGTTTTATTAGACTGATCCACTCCGTCGTACAGGGGATGCAGATAGCAATAGTGCCCGTGGACCCGGAGTTGGCTTCCGGAAGCAACACACCTAAGATCATGAGCCTGGGAGAAAAGAAGTATGCCAGCAATGCTGCCAAAGTATTGGCAAAATTTAAGAAACAAGCGAAAACGAGTGTAAACAATACTGAGTATCAGGATATTCCACAAGGGGAGTACAGAATAGTTTAATAAAGGTTACTTTCTTTGTGAAAGACCCTTAATGGTGGCAAATAGAAGTAGATATAAAAAGAATTTAGCAATTTGGGTTATAAAAGATGTATGAATTAAATTAGTGATATAAAAGGGGAGGGATTGTAATATATGGTAGGGATAATTCATGCTATTAATGTATGGTAAAAAATATTATGAAATCCAAAAGCATGTCTTTGACCATCCCAGCTGGGAGCAGCTGTCTATTTAGATTCAACTAGTTCCCGGACACACGTTAAGATAAGGACCGATGCCTTAACATAAGAATAGAAGCGTCCAGGGTGATGATCACCGGTTTCTTGAGTCCTCAGGAGCCACCCAAGAGCGATTCTCGCCTTGCCAATTGCATCTATCAGGAAAGTCAGCAGCGCCAAACTGATACATCTGCATACACGGCTTCCCCGGAGCCGATTGACACCAATGGCACACCTGGACCCGGCTTTTGTCCAGCTCTGCACATGGAAAGAAACAGCGATGTGTGTGAAGAGTTACAAAGAAAATTCGGTCATCTTTGCCTCAGGCACAATGAACTGTATAAAACCTCGCTGCAAGAAGCAGCGTGCGTGAATGGGGGAGACTCTGACACTCGAGGGGTCAGGTCCAGGTTCACCTAGCGCCAAACTTGGGCTCGACGCTGTCTCTTTGGCTGTGGTGGTTTTGAATATTGGAATTCGGTCTTGCAGACAAATTAATAAATCTTTGCTAAATTTTTGATAATTTTGGCTCACGATTTGATCATTTATAACAATGGGAAGCAAAATTCCAACTCTTCACGCTCTCAGGCCATCCCAATGAATTTGGGAAGTTTGCAACTTTTTGGAACTACTTGACTTGATCAATGGGAAGTAAAGCTTTTCTGAATTGAGGAATCTTAAACCCCCGATTCTTCTGTGCCTTCAGTAAGATGTTTTTGTGCTGAAGGAAATTATTTCAATGAGAAAATAATTTCAGCAGGGAGTGAGACCTTCTGGCAGAGACCAAGTGTTGCCAGCAGTTGCTCCAGGTGCTGCTGCCAACAGCCCCTGCAGGAAGGAGCACAGCCCCCAATGCACGTGGGCTTTGGCTCCCTGTGGCACAGAAGCCCCCGGGGGCACAGGTCTCTGGGGCAGGAGACGGGCACCAGCGCTGCCAGGGCTCGGGGGGTGGCAGCTCTGCTTGGGCAGGGACTCTGCCACAGCTGCTGATGTCAGCGCCCCCTGGGCCCCAGGGCTCAGAGCAGCATTCATGCCCGGGCCCACACGTTCCTTGTGCGTGTCACACCCGCGGGTTTAGAATGGCCACCAGCTGGGACGAGTCCCAAGGAGGCAGTGCCAGCTTCTCTGGAAGGTCCTGTGCCCTTCCCAGCACGGCGTCAGCAGCCCTGGGGCTCATTCTGCTGCCCTGAGCCCGCAGAGCCGGGCAGCGTTTGCTGATGCTCTGAGCCCTTCCTAAAGATCCTGTGTGGGCTGTCTTAGACACCTGCTGCCAGGGATTCCTTCCAGCCTGGGCCACTTTGGCTGGGCTGGGGGTGGCCCCAGGGCAGGCGGCAGTGTGTGCAAGGGCCCTGGCTGGCACGCTGCAGCACGGTCACCGTGCCATGGAACAGAACCCGGTGTCCAAGGCCCCTTTGTGACACGTGGGAAATAGAAGCTTGCCCGGCTGCTGGGAGCACACAACGGGGCACAACGGGACAGAGCAGTGCCGTGAGGAGCCCCCGCACAGCGCACTCGTTCCTGTCTGACCCGGAGCCTTTGCGAGGCCTTATTCCTGCAGCTGAGCTCGAGGCCAGGCCACAGGACTTGGTGACGCGTGGCCTTGCCGAGACTTCTTTTCTGCAGGTGCTCTCGAGGGCAGGGTGTGGGACTTGGTGCCCCAGAGGCATCTCCCATCCCTGCCACCAGTGCCCTCGAGGCCCGACCACAATCGTTGTCAGGAGTCTCCTGTCCTTGTGGCAGGAGCCCTGGAGACCAGAGTGCAGGACTTGCTGTCCTGTAGCCTTGCCGAGGCTTCTGTCTTGAAGGTGCCTTCCAGGCACAACTGCAGGACTTGCTGACTCGGAGCTTTTCTGAGGCATCTCTCCTGCAAGTAGCCACAAATCCAGGCACTAACATGGAGCAGAGACCCCCGAGAGTGCCCAAGGTGGCCTGGGGGAAAGAGGAGGAAGAAGGCTCTGCAGCTGCCCCAGCACAGGAGACTAAAGAGGTGCTGCCAGTTGAGCTGCTGCAGGAGGGTGAGTGGCAGAGCTGGGCCACAGCCTTGGTGCCTGCAGCCAGCTTGGAGCCTTTGCATCCCATCCCATCCCATCCCATCCCATCCCATCCCATCCCCTGGGCCATGCCCATGGGCAGGACAGAAAAGGGGCCGGGGCCCCGCAGTGGCCGTGCTCCATCCCCTGGGGCTTCCCGGAGCTCTCCCTGCCTGGGCAGCGCAGGGCTGGGCCGTGTTCTCTGGCCTCTCCCGCAGCTCCTCAGCTCTGGCTGCGCTCGCTCTTTGCCAGGTGCAGCCCTGGAGCGCACACAAGAGCAGGAGCCCGCCCGTGGCCTCTTCCGCAGAACAGCGCAGGTACCTGCAGCCATCCCCACCTGGGCTGGGCCTGCTGGCACCGCGCTTGGAGCATTGCCTGCAACATGCCTGGCTTCTTGCCCTTCTCCTACAGCTGGTTTGCAAATTCATCAAGAAAATTCGGGCGGAAGAGACCAGCACCATGGGCACTGGGCTCAGAGCCTATTCGCACATCTTCAAAACCAAGACCAGTGCTGCTCTGCTGGATATGCTCGTAGAGGAGGGCTTTTCCAACCCAAAGCAAGTAAGCAGCCTGTGGCCAGGCTTTGATCCTGTCAGGAATTGTTTGCTCGCCCAAGCCATGCCTGCTGCTCACTGGAACTCTTGGAGGCCATGGCAGCGTGGTGGCAAGGGAAGCACTTGTCTGGAGAAGCTGGGGACATTCCTCCTTCTGGCAGCTTTCCAAGTTTCTCCGTGCCTTCTCCAGGTGCCCGCCATGGTTAGGTACATCCACCAGTGGCTCCTGGCCAATCAGTTTGCTGAGCACAGGCTGAACAGGAGCCTGCTGGATCTGACAGAAGCACAGCCTGCTGACGTAGTCGTGACGCTCCTGCGTGTGGCCCCGTCCTGTGACAGGTATGGGGCCCACCTGCCCAGAGGGGCTCAGGGCTCCCCAGCCCATTAACCTGTAGAGCCTGGCCCAGGTTGTACAGGTTGTAGCCTGGCCTGAGCAACAGAGAGTTCCAGAGCCCTCTGGCTGCTCCCTTTGCCAGCCCTGGCACGTCAGCCCCCGAGCCTGCTGCCATGCTCCCTCGCTGCCCCTCAGGGGCCTGTCCCCACAGGCCTGGGCTGCCTGGCTGCTGCTGGCCAGTGGCATTGGGCAGAGGCAGAGCTGGCAGCCAGCTCAGCTCCCCACTGCTGCCCAGGCCCCGCTGCTGTGTCTGAGACCCCCCTGAGACAGAGCTCTAACCCCACAGAGCTGCTTTCACCATGTGGAAGAGCATCATGTACTCGCCCAGGACTGCAGAGCCAGCGCTGCTGATACTCCTGCACGTGCTGGGGAGCTGGCCCAAGCACAGCACGTGCACCGCCGATGGGGACAAAACGGGTGTCTTTGTCCTGGCTGTGAGTTTCTCTAACTGGCCTTTGCTGTCCCCAAGGCTGCCTCTCCATCCCCCTTCCCCCACTGCATCTGCCTGCCTCAGGCAGAGGCCTGAAGCCTGGCCCAGGGGCAGCTCCAGGCCCAGCAGGCCCCGTGCTCCCGCTGCGTCTCTCCGGGCCTCTCCCTGCCACGCTCGGGCCCTGCCACACGGACCCCTGGGCACTGAGCGCTGTCTCGGGGGGCTTTGTCCTTTGCAGGCAACCGTGGTGATGTGGAAGATCCTCCAGGTGCCCTGTGTCCCACATATGGTGACGGTGCATTTCCCCCGCCTCTTTGTGCATCTGCTCTCCCAAGTGTTCTTCAGCACTCTGGATATGCCAGAGGAGGTCGATGCCTTCTGGAAGGGGATATGCCAGGAGGAATATGGCCTTGCCACCAGCCCCAACAGGTGCTCCATCCCACTCCTCCTGTCCCTGCCATGTCCCTGGCCAGGAGCCAGTACTCCCAGCATGACCTGGCCTTTGCTGTGCACGCAGGTTTGCAGTGCGGACCCTGAAGTCCCTGCTCTGCCGAATGCAGCACGAGGATGTGGTGGTGGCAATGGAAAGCCATCGTGGCTGGGACACGCTGCTATGTGCTGACACCCACCACTATGCCGTGGCTCTGCTGGCCAGGTGAGAACCCCTTCTCCCCACAGCCTCTGAAATGTGTGCCCAGGGAGCTCCACAGAGTCCCCGAGTCGTGGGCCAGAGGGCCTTGTCACCGAGGGATGGCCAAGCAGACTGGAAAAGGCTGGCAGAGAAGGGTGCCCAGAAGAGCTGCCTCCCAAATAGCCCAGGGCCCCTTGCAGGATGCTGGGGAAAGTGCAGAGCTCTGGGAGTCAGTCCTGGCAGAGGTTTGTGCCCCTGGCCCACAGCCTTGGCTCCTTTTTCTCCTGCCAGGGAGATGTGCTGTGTCTCCATCCCCTTGTGCTCCCGGATCGCTTGCTACCTGCTCCGGCTGCTCAGCACACAGGAGCCACGCTGGCAGCTGCCCGCCCTGGCCTTCCTTGCGGAGGTGAGCCTGATGGCCAGCGCCGCCTGGCTGAGCTGCCTGCCAGCTCTCTGCCCTCTCGCAGCCGCCGCTGCCTGGGATGGTGCCCGCGCCCTGTGCTGCTGCCTGGGCCCAGCCCTGTGCGGCTCCGGGCTCCTGCCGGCCGGCTCCCCTGTCACTGCCCTGTGCCTTTCAGGTCCTCCAGTTCCTGGACTTGAGTGAGCGTGGTGCTAAAAGAGTCCTGCAAATCTTGTCAAGGCAGCTGCAGAGCCAGTGCAGAGAGAGGCGTCGCCTGGCGCTCAGGGCCCTTCTTGAGCTCATTGAGGAGCCCTTCATGGTGAGAAGGGGGCAGGGGCTGAGGCTGAGCTGGGCAATGCAGTCGCTTGGGCTTGGCAGGGCTTTGGCCGCTGGGGCAGCTGCTCCCAGCTCTCCTGCCTCCCAGTTCAGCTGCCCCAGTGCTTTGGGACAGCCCTTTGGCCTCTGGGCCCTGCGGCAGCAGGCTGGCATTTCACAAACTTGTCTTCCGCACAGACCAAAAAAATGTGGAGCCTGACTGAAAGTCTTGTGCAGTTCCTGTGGGATGCAGATGGAGAGGTAGTTTTCATGACAGTCATGCTACTCAGCTTTATCATCTTGGAAAACAACACGCTGATGCCCGGCCCCATCACACTGCAGCTGCTTGAGGCGCTCCTGCCACTCTTTGACCACGTAAGGCTCACTGCCCCCAGCCACGGCCACTGGCTGCTGCCCGCACACTGTGTCCTGTGCATTTGCAGGCCTGCGCCAAGCTGAGCCCCATGCAGCCGCAATGCTGAGCTCTTGTCTTCTTGCTTCCATCCAGAACAATTGGCAGGTTCAGCTGATCTCCATCCTGCTCTTCCAAACGTTGGTGACTCTTCCACAGGAAAGGGAAAAAAAGGCCCTGAAGACACCCCTGCGCCAGAGCCTGCTGCCCCTCTTCTTCCACTGCCATGATGACAATCGCCTTGTGGCACAGGTGAGGACTCGTGGGCTGCTGCTGTCCCCCTGGCAGGGGGCTCGGCTGCCTCCTGGCCTGGCGCCTGCCGGGCTGCAGCCTCCTGCAGGCCATGGCACAGGGACGCGGGTCCTGCACCCTGGGCTGTGGGGCCATCTCCGCGTCTCTGCTGCTCTCCAGGCTTCTGGGAAAACGCTGCTTTGTGTGGCCAAGTTCCTGAAGAGGAGGGATCTTGAAAGACTGGTGAAGAGCCAGAATCTGTGGAAGTTCAGCGAGTGCCTGGTAAGGACGGCCTGCAAGCCCCAGCCTCAGCCCAGAGAAGCCCCCTGAGGGCGGTGCAGGCAGCGCCCGGCCCAGGGGCTGAGCCCGCGCCTAGCCTTCCCTCCTGCCGCTCTTTGCAGCTGGCAGAGGACAGGAGCAGAGCGGCCGAGCACCTGCGCCGGGCCCTGCGCTACCTGCGGAGCCCACAGGAGCCCCTGCGAGAGGCGGCCATCAGGTTCATGGGTGAGCCACGAGCCCGGGCTCCCTCCCCGGCCCGGCCCGCCGCAGCTCGGCCCCAGCCCCGCCTGCTGCCCCGGCAGCACCAGCCGGGCCCGGCGCCGCGGAGCTCCGCCCGGCCTGGGCATTGCTGCTGCCGCCCTCTGGCAGCCGTGCCCTGGGGGGGCAGCGTGCGGCAAGGGCCGGGCTGAGCCCTGCCGGGCCAGCAGCCCGTGTGGCCGCAGCGCCGGCAGCGCCGCTGGCAGGGAGCTCTGCCGCTGGCGCCCTGACAGGCTCTGTGTTCACAGGCATGGCTGCACGGCGCCTGAGGGGGAGGAAGGAAGAGCTCCGGCTCATCTGCAGCGGTGAGTGAGGCCAGCGGGGGCTGCCGGGGGAGCTGCAAGCCCTGCCCCGGCTGCCGAGGGCTCTGCTCCCTGTGCGCACCAGGGGTGGCGTGGGCAGAGCACACCGAGATTTCAGGGCCACCCGGGGCATTTGTGGCCAGCAGCTTCAGGCTGCTCCCCTTGGTCCCTGCTCCCTCCTGGCCATGGCTAGAGCTGGCTGCCATGGCCCTGCCAGGGGGCTCTCCTCGGCTCCCCGCAGATGCGGCATCTGACCATGGCTCTGTCCCTCTCTCTTTCAGCCCTTCAGCACCTGACAGAGGACACCAGCAGTGCCGTGTCAGACGTGGCACTTCCAACATTGGATGTCCTCCAGGCACTGCAGAGTGAGCAATATTCCATCTTCCAGAGGCTGCAAGATCAGCTCCGCAGGGCATGGAGGACTCGGCCTCGTCTGTCCAGGCTCGGCTGGCTGCGCTGCTGCAGCTCTGCAGAGAGCTGATGCCAGAGGCTCTGTCTGCTGGGGCCACCTGAGCCAGGGGGAATTTTCCATTTCCCTAAGATTGTTCTTTTCTTCTTTTTGGTTTTTCTTTAGTATATCAATATAGAGTTTGTTACAATACACAGACTCCCAGGAGCTTTCTTTTGCTACCCAGGCTCTGCAGGGCTTAGGGGAAGAGGGGGAGGAGGGTGCCTGGGCTCAGCCAGCTGTCCAGGCGTGCAGTGTTGCAGGGAAAATGGCCAGAAGCCCCTTGGCCTTTGATGGTTCTGCTGAAGCCTTTGTGCTAGTGACAGAGCGGCTGGGCAGGGCCTGGAGCTGTGGGGATCCCTGCCAGAGCGGTGCCTGGAGATGGCCACAAGCCCTGTGCCAGGCAGGAAGCGCCCTCTGTGTCCTCCTTCCCGTCTGCTGCTGGCTGCATTGCTGAGGGCTCCCGGCTGCCTCTGGATGGGGCTCCTCTGGAGCTGCTGTGGGGCTGTGGCGCTGCTGCCGGGCAGCTTGGCCGGGCTGGGGCAGCCCCTGAGGGGATGGGGCCATGAAGGGATGAGGGGCTGGGAAGCCCTGACAGGACACGGCAGTGGGAAGCCACGAGGGGGATGTGTGAGGGAGTGGGTGGCTGTAAGGTTGGCTGGAAGGGGAGTGGCTTGGAGACAGAGAGAGCACTCACCCCGATGTTCATGTGGCAAACAGGGAGCGTTTATTCTCAAGCCGTTCCTTCTAAAGGGCCTTTGACAAACCCTGTCTGGATAATTTCATTGCTCTGATCTCTATGCCTTGTCAGATTCTGGCCAGTGAAATGCTGCAGCCCTGGGAGAGATGTGACTGGGCGAGGCCCCTGGCAGTCAAACCAGGGCTGGTACATTCACACAGCATGAGCCAGCGTGCACTGTGACACACGGCAACAGAGTGCAAGGCACAGCTCCGGGTGCTCCCCAGGAACCTCAGCTCTGGGAGCACTGTCTGCCCCAAGCTCCAGGGGCTGCAGTGCGAGCCCGGCTGGGCTCTGCCCTGGGGCCATCCTGCAGGGACAGTTGGACACAGGGAGCACTCCCTGTAACTGTGGTCACAAGGGTTTTCAGGATGAAGAAGAGACGAGAATGTTGACTCCATGATCAGAAGGCTTGATTTATTATTTTATGATATATGTTACATTAAGACTATACTAAAAAGCAATAGAAAGGAAAGGTTTCTTGAGAAGCTAGCTAAGCTAAGAATAGACAAGAATGAATAACAAAGATCAAGAGCCAGCTCTGCCATGAGTGGTCAAGAAATCCAAACACCCACAGGAGACCAATCATGGGTCTACCTGTTGCATTCCACAGCAGCAGATAACCACTGTTTACTTTGGTTGCTGAAACTGCAGCTTCTCACAAGGAAAAATCCTAAGAAAGGATTTTTCATGAAAGAAGTCTGCGACATGTCACCTTTTTTTATTTAGTTAAATTAAAAGGAAAAGTGTTTGTAATTTTCTCTGCTGTACTCATGCCGAAGAAAAAGACAAACACTTGACAGGTTATCTGTTGCCAATCAAACTCCACTCAAGTGCTCCTGTGGAATGCACTTGGAATTTCTTCACCCGTAGAACATAAATTCTATCATATCACTAAAACAATTTTATAATATAAGAAAATGAAAAAACAATGCAAAGAAAATTCAAGTCCAAGCAGCTGAGTTTCAGGAAAAGTCCATGGCTTGAAGATGTTCCTCTTTGCCATATCTGAAAGTTTCTTTTGGTCCTGAAACAGGCTTGCTACAGAAAAAGTCCATCAATAGTTATCAAAAGTCCATTGACAGTCTTCAAAGAATTTTGAGAAAATTTCTGAAATGTCTTGCCACAGCCCTTTATTGAACAACTTGGGCTGAAGCCAATCCCTGGCTCCTCAATGCCTCTGAGCTGCTGCCAGCTCTTTCACCAATTTTTTTTTTTTTTTTTTTTTTTTTTTTTTTTTTGTCTTGTCGGAAAGAGCAGCAGCAGCAGAGGAGCCAGAGAGAGGCCCCTGGGGGCCCTGGCCCATGTGGAAGGATCAGGAACCCCAGACCTGGCCCACTGAAAGGTGGCCTAGGACCAGAAGGGGGAAGCAAAGCCCCCAAACCCAACAGGAGGCTGGGAGGTGGCCCTGGCCCAAGCAACCAAGCCAGACAGCCCAGGCCCAGCCCCCGAGGCAGGCTCTGCATTGGCACAGACCCGCACCCTGCTGCCAGTACAATGGCAGAAGGGGTGACCAAATGCTTCCTTTCCCCAAAATCACCGAGGCATGCTGGCAATGGGAAGACAGAAGCTGTCCCGAGAAACTTCGTTTCGGGTCTGGGGATGTCCTTTCCCCACAGCAGACAAGGGATGCTCGCTTCCTGCTGTGCCCTCTGCCTCTGCAATGCAAATGCAACAGGTGTTCCTCCCATCTGCCTCACGGCACCACCTCCACCCCCTCTGGGCTGGGGACCAGGGGCAGAACTTTCGGGACCCACCTCCCCCTCGCCACTGGGGCGCGCGAGGGGCGGCAGAGAGATTCGCATCCCCCAGGGGGAAAACCCGGACCAAACACCCCCCAACCCGCCAAAAATGCTGATCTTGAAAACAGGCAGCCGGGCTGCGCCCACAGCCAGCTGTCAGGCCATGCCTCCTCCACGGAAGGACAGGCTGACGCCCTCTTCCCCGTCCCAGCTCCCCCCGTAGGGGCAGTCCCGGAACAACCCGAAAAACTCGGGGAGGAAGTCACACTGGATGCAGGAGGTGCCGCTGCAGCTGCCGCTGGCTCCAGGGAAGCCTCTGACGCAGACACGGAGGACGGAGTCCCCGCAGGCGGCAGAACTGCCGGGGCGGGCAGCGGGGCCGCCTGGGGAGGCGGCGGGGGCGGTGGGGGCGGCACGGGGTCGGCAGCATCTTCTGCTCCGGACATCGGCCGCGGAACCGCAGTCGCAGAAGGCAGCGGGACGGCCGGGGGGAGCGGTGGATCGCTGTTGCCCAGCAATATCGGCGCAGCTGCAGGAAGCGGTGTCTCTGAGGCCTCAGATGCAGGCAGGGAAGCCGGCGGAACCGCGGCCGGAGCGCCCACAGGCTCTGCCGGAGGGACGGCCACGGGAGGGGCCGCGCAGGGAACCGCCCGCACCTGCGGGGCGGGTTGAGGCGGTGCTCACGGCGCTGGGTGGGGTGGCGCTCGCGGCGCTGGCCGGGGCGGTGCTCGCGGAACTGGCCGGGGCGGCACCGCCTACTCCCATCCCCACTGAGAGCAACGGGAGGGGGGAAAAAATGGCTCCGTCTGAGCATGCTCCGAAGACGCAGTAAAATAAACTTTGGCTGCCGGCAAAACTTCGCCCCCGCGCTGTGGTTCAGGGGGGCTGGAAAGCAGCAGATCGTCCCCCTCCAAAGGGTCTTCCCCCGGAACTGGGGGGAACGGGGCTTTCCCCTTGCGGTTAGCAATCCAGGGAAAAACAGCTGCTCTCTGTTTCAAGACTAGAAAGAGCAACAAAAAGGTTGGATAAATCGAGGGGCATCCGAACCCACGGTCCAAAAAGAATTGGAAAATGGAGTCCATACACTCCCAGATGAACATATCGAGGGCATATAGCACATTCGTAAAAAACCCAAAGAGCTTTGCCCATCAAAAAAACTCAGAGATCTGTCTCCAACAGGAGAATTCCGTCCTCTTCACCCCATTTTTGCCAGAGGGCAATAAGTTTCTCCTCTGAAGGGGAGAATGGAACCTCATCCTCTAGGGGAGAAGTCCTCCAGATGAGCAGCCACAAACTGCGAATGGCCTCATCTTTAGGAGGGGAAAAACCAACAGTACCTTGTGACAGTGTCCAGGACTCTCTGGCTATCTGCACGGTGCTGCTGAGCTTTCTGAACATCTTCCTGGAGGCTTTTCAGAAGGTTCTCTTTGTGGTCAGCCTTGCTGAGAACTCTGTCCAAATTCGGATCTTCAGTTCTTCAGCTCCTGGCTAGAATCCACTTCTGTGGTCACTTGTGAAGCAACCATCAATGCCACACATTTGGGGTTTACCCAGTGTAGCAATGCTCCTCTGGTGGTCTCACCAAGTGATGAGTGTCCTCCTCAGTCAAGGGGGTCACCAATTGTGACCGTGGTCACAAGGGTTTTCAGGATGAAGAAGAGACAAGAATGTTGACTCCATGATCAGAAGGCTTGATTTATTATTTTATGATATATGTTACATTAAGACTATACTCAAAAGAAATAGGAAGGAAAAGGTTTCTTCAGAAGCTAGCTAAGCTAAGAATAGACAAGAATGAATAACAAAGATCTGTGTCTCAGACAGAGAGCAAGAGCCAGCTCTGCCATGAGTGGTCAGGAAATCCAAGCATCCACAGGAGACCAATCCCAGGTCTACCTGTTGCATTCCACAGCAGCAGATAACCATTGTTTACTTTTGGTTGCTGAAACTGCAGCTTCTCACAAGGAAAAATCCTAAGAAAGGATTTTTCATGAAAGATGTCTGCGACAGAGAACCTGTGTTTCTAGGTCTACAGGTATCTCCAGGCTTGAATCTAAGAAATGCCATAATTCAGGCTAAAAGTAGACTAAAATTGTTTGGAGTGTTGAAATCGTATGTTAAAAAAAAAACCAAAAACAACTGCTACCATCTAAAACTCAAAGTATTCTTTCCTTCTATGCACTAAATAGTTGAGCAGGAAAGTAAGTCTAGTAATAATCTCCATAGAAGGGAAGGTTATGTTCCCATGAGTTCTGAACCCTTTAGGCAGTGAAAACGCTGATAAAATTAGGATACTAATATCCTTCCCATCAGGATGCATATGAATGTGTGAATTATTACAGTGCAGCAGTAGTGCATTGAACTATTCTAAGAAGGTTTCTGATTATTGATACTTCAAGCTACTTTGTTTCACAAAGCATATGTCAAATATGCTGTCAAATAACTTTTCATTAATAGCTCTTGGTAATCTTTGGTTAAATATACATGCAAATATCTGTTCTCTAAAAAGTTAAGAATAACTTAAGGCAAATAATTAATATTATTACCTGAAGGTTTAAATCACTTGATCTGAGCAGTATACCTATAAGAATAATTTGTTACTTTCCGTATATTAATACAGGCCAGCTTTACTTTATCACAGAGCCCATCCACTGGAATTCTGCCATCAACTCCAGGAGCAGGTAGATGTCCTGTCAAAATTTCTGTTCTCTTTTCTTACTGCTTTCTTTAATACAGAAAAATCATCACTGTTCAAGCTACATCAGTTCCTTGCTAGTTTATGAAGAGGTGGTGTGTTTGTTAGCTTTTCAAAAGGTGTGTGGGTATGAGTAGGAAATCATTCTTTATTCTGAGACTGAGTTTCAAGCAGCTTTTCTTGATCCCTGTTCCAAATGTGGTGTTGAACTGAGCACAGAGGTGGTTGTAATTGAGTGAAGAAGCTGAGATTGATGGATTGCCTTCCATCTTCACAAGGTTTGATATCTTGTGTATCAACTGGTGGCTTCTTGCTAAGCTTTATTGTGTTGGCCTGTTCCTATTTGGCAACTGTATTAAGCTATTGGTGTTTTGAAGTTGAAGAGAACACTAGGTTGCTAGTCCTAAAAACTTCCTAGTGTGTTTGCAGATGTGAAGTTAGGATTGACTTACTTGTTCTGTCTGTGAGTAAATCCCCATTAAACTCTTCCACATCCAAGTGAAATGCTTGACACTGAATTCATTCTTTTCTAATAAACCTCTGTCTTGCAAAAGAAATCTGTTCAGCAATATCATTTCAATTGAACAGCTTCTTCAAGCATGTTCAGCCCTGCAAGTATTGGGCAGCTTAAGAAGACTACTCTATCTCCTGCTCAGCTGGATCCTTTTGATACTCAAGGTGATTCCCTTCCTTCAGAAGATCAACTTGATGACACATGGGTAACTGTATTTGGGTAAGTTGATTTCCAAAGTATTGGAAAAACCTGGGGGAAGTCTTTAGAGCATACGAGAAAAATCCTTGGGGGCATTGATGTTGTCTGGCATTGGTATGTGCTGCAAGTACAGCTATGGTTAAAGCAAGCAAACACATACATTTCAGTTAGCCATCTTAAATTGAGCTACACATGATTTTTTCTAGTTAGAAAGGCACCATTCTGCTGTTGGGGTGTGTGCTAAAGTGCCTAGAAGGTGGTATTTCTCAAGTCACTGCTTCTGAAATTACAGTGCTCTCTTCTGCATTTCTGTAAATGCTTCATAGGGTTGTATCTTAACACCTGAATTGTTAAACCACTCAATTTTATGAGTACTTTTTTCTGTCTTTCAGATTTCCTCAAGCATCAGCTTCCTAGATTCTACTACAGTTTGCTCAGTATGGAAACATATTCAAGCATGTGGTATGTCTTAGTTTGACACTTATGTCAGAAAACATTGTGAATTAAGCATTTAAAAAATATTTCACAATTTTCACTTGATCTCATTCAGATGTCCAACACAGGAAACTGGATGCATATTCGATATCAGTCTAAGCTTCAAGCCCGGAAAGCCTTAAGCAAAGATGGAAAAGTTTTTGGTGAAGCTATCATGATTGGTGTCAAGCCTTGTATAGAAAAAGTAAGTTAATAGTTGCTTTTAGTTCAAAGGCACTCTGCTTTTGGCCTCGCTTTTTATTTTCCCTGATGTGTTTAATTTTTTTTCTTTTGGAATTGCAAACTGTAGGTAGTTCATCTCTATAGATATAGTCTGTTACACATTCACATCAGTTTTTTCTTAAATACGTGCCCACATTTCCTGCTGAGAAAGACCATGATGAGCACTCTCTGTGCTCTTGGGAAGTTACAATGCACACAATTCTATTGCTGTACGAGATGAGGAAGTGAAACCATCATATAAAACACAATTCACATAAGTTTCCTGACTGGAATTTAGGGCCTGCAGTAGATACCTAATGGCAGATTAAGACTGTGGCTGCTCCTAATTGTATCTCTCTATTTTTTATGTGACTATGTGCTTCTGGCTCTTGAATTTATCTTAGTACTTTGGATTGAAAATTTGTTAGCGAGGAAATCCCAATCGTGTTCTCCCACCTGCCCCTATAAAAACATGTCACTCTCTTGTAAGTAGTAGCTGGGGGTAGACATGGCTGTCTTGTAGTCTTAATATTAACATGAGTTATTAATGTCTAGGTATTGGCAATATCCTGACCTTTAACACTTGCAGCCCTTTGCACTGGGTACTGTACATTAGCTTAAGAAAATAACAGTCATTCCTCAGTCATTCTGCACAGATTATTTTTTTTGGTCTCCTTTAAGGATATATGATACTAAAGAGTAATGTAAGCTTTCTAATGTAAACTATTCTGAGAAGGCAGCCTTAGAAACTGAGCTTGCAATTCCTGAAGTTTTAGCAGACTGAAACATTTCTTACACTCAATAAAAAGCTGTGCCCCTACCCAAGCCGTTCTATTCCCTGGGCCACGCGGGCTCTGCTCCAGGCTCCTGTGGGCCCGAGCCGGGTGCCCATGGAGCCCTGGCCCAGTCGGTGCCACACGGTGATTTTGTCAGGGGAAATGTTCATTGGCAAGTGAATGGAAAAGAGTTTTGGCAAAGGGAGGATTTGAATGGTTGTTTTTACAAACTCAGTCCTAACAAATCCATATAGGATTGGTTAAAACCCATGCGGACTATCAGATTTTACAAATATCATAGAATGATCAAGTGGAGCCACTGACAAAAGTCAGAAAGATAAAAATTGATCCACAGCACACAATTTGATCAATGGTTACATTGTGAAATAGGGCACAATGGAAATTGTTTTTTGCAGCACAAACCTGAGGCTGGCAATTGCCCTGAAAGATGTGGAACAGTATTCTCAGTGCCCAGTGCCCACACAGTGTTCCCAGTGCCAGCTGAGGCTTAAACAAAACCATCCAGACCTGGCATGACCCCTACATGTCAAAAGTAACAAAACACTCTGGTCAACTGATAAGAAACTCAATAAGCTAAGCTGCAACCTGGGGTGTAACAGCTCTATACTTTTACCATCAATGTTTTTGGCTGAAGTATCAGTGAACGAGACATCTCCAGGTTCAGAGTTGGCAGTAAATGCAGGATTATTTATTATAGGTTGAGCTTTTGTAACGTTAACGTGCCTGGAGTGGGGAGAGGGATGAGCGTGTGTTCTTCTTCCCCACCCTCCTCCACCTTTTGTTGTTTCCCACAGGTGTTCAGTGGGGTTTCCTCCAATAGATTGTTCAGCGGAGGGAGTGAGACTACTTTTAAAATGTTTTGCAAGAGCTGCAGTCCGTGAATTAAGCATTTGAGTTGCTTTTATTTCAGGGTTTTAGCAGGCTTTTGCTTCTCATCCTGGAGCAGTTCACCTTAGCAGCTTGCTCCTTTTATTCCACTGACTTGCCTTTTGGACATGATCAAGTTGTGCAGCAAGCAATGCCACTGCCTAGAGCCTTTCTTAACAACCAATCACTTTTTTATTAACCAATCATCTTTTCAGTAGCCAATTTCCCCTTATCCCTTTTTTTTTTTTTTTCATCAAGTCCACCCCAGGTGTAGGGAGGCAACTACTAAATTAACCGAGGAAGAATAACAAAATATTTTCCCCTGAAGTTTTCCTATAGTCCCCACAGAGGAAGCTGCATGATAAATACCTAGGCTTGCATAGGGACAACACCATCTCCACAAGGCAGCCGCTACAAAATTGGCCTCAGGACTAAAACTGCCAATTCTAGTTCTCCACAACAAACCACAGACTGGTGGAGTTGCAGAATTGGTTTCAGGACTGAAACCTGCCAATTCTGGCTTTTAACAACAAAACACAGAAAGCACAGGGGCATGGGTCCCCTCCAAACAGGAGCTTGTCAGCTCTGCACAAAACCCCACATAGACAAAGGAATTAAATCCCTAAACCCATTGACCACTATATCCACAATTCCTTCAGAGAAAGATGCTTTCAAACTTCCAAGCCTACCGAATAAACTACAATTCCCACAACCCCTTGAATAATTGAAGATATTTTTGACAATTCTCCCACCTTAGGGAGAAAATTTCAGGTGGATGGAGAGGCCCCTGTCTTTACTAGGAAACACACCTCCTCTCCATCTGAACCCACTTTAAAAGTTAACAAGGGCTCTGGTGTGGTGTGTCCCTGCTACAATGGGAGCCCCTGACACATCTAATGATCCATCTCCATTATCCCCTGGACTTCCTCCTCCTGAGGGTCCAGCTGTTTTTGTGAACATTCCCACTCCCAGTGTCCCTCTGCCCAGCAGATAGCACACTGATTCTTTCCCAGCTGCTGTTTGGCTTGGCTCTCCCCTGCTGAGGAGGGAATGCTTCTGCCACTTCCTTGTAGCCGACCCTGTCCCTTCTATTATGGGGAACCACTTGGGTCCTGGGGCCCTCGGGGGCTGTAAAAATTCTGCCATCACCTTTGTGCTTGCTTTCTCCTTTTCAGCATCCCGTTTTACATACACTTGCTGTATCTTTCTAAGCAGTTCATCCAGGGACATATTCTGCCCTTCCTCTAGTCCTCCCTGATAGTGCCGGTGGGTGCTCATTTTCTGCAGCTCAAAGCCATTCGTCTTTCCAGTGAACCAAACAAAATCCTTCAAAGAAAATCCTAATCTTCCACCAACAATCTGCATTTCCTGGATTTTCTTTCCTCCTTGTTCTCACTCTCTTTATTACACACCTTATACCACAGCCAGTCCCTGTCCTGCCAAAGTGTCCAAACGTGGCCCCCAGGTCGTGATTCTCCCA
Organism: Agelaius phoeniceus; assembly: GCF_051311805.1. Lineage (NCBI taxonomy): Eukaryota > Metazoa > Chordata > Aves > Passeriformes > Icteridae > Agelaius > Agelaius phoeniceus. Next base: position 5,456,907 of record NC_135271.1, read on the forward strand.
CAGGGAACAAGAAGGCAGAGCTGTACTTTATTGGCCACTAAGTTATCTCTGCCGGGGGAGGACTGACCTTTTTGGAATCTACTCATTTGTTCAGTTTCCTTTTGTAACACTGACTGGACTTTCATTCCATGAGGGCTTTTATTCCTTTAGAATTATGGTATTATCATCCCTTCACAGAAAAACATTTGCAAACCAATGGATGGCCATTTTTTTTGCTTCTGTGTTACGTTTTCTAAAGTGACTCTCAGTGGTTGACATTAAGGCAAATGAGTTACTGCTTTGAGTTGGAAGTAACCTTGAAAACCTTTCACGTTGTTATAAATGAATGAGGAGATGGTTGGCTCTCACAATTAAGAGATGAATATTATGTGTACGGTAAGAGAATTTTTATAGCTGTAGAGTTATGTTATTTTTGCATGTTCTCTCCATAGTACTCTTTCCCTTCCCCCCTTATTGCTGTCACTAGTGGGGCATTTAAAGGAGGGAGAGCTTGGTACCAGGAGGCAGAGCATGGCAACACCTGAACTCCAGTCAAGGTGTAAGAAAGTGACTTCCACCATTGGATGGCAGGGAAAGAGTTGACGGACAAAACTTTGAGAGGGGCTAAGGGTATAAAAGGCAGAGCATCCATTTTGTAGATGAGCACGTGGCTTTTGATGGAGACTGGCAGTCTTGTAATTTTTCCTTAATCGCTCTTTGTTGTATTTTTTTAAGGTTCAATAAACCTTTGAAATTTTTAAAGTGAGCCTTGTTTCTCCCAATGTTCTTAGGGCATCTCAATTAATTTGGGAAGTATGCAGTTTTTTTGAACTACTCGAGCGAGTTGAGCAATGAGAGGTAAAGCTTTCCTGAAGCGAGGATTCTTTAATGCCAGATTCTTCTGTGTTTTCAAGGTAAAGATGTTTTTGTCCTGCGGCAAATGACTTCAATGAGAAAACAATTCCAGCACGGAGTAAGAGCTTTGGACAGAGACCAAGTGTTGGCAGCAGTTGCTCCAGGTGCTCCTGCCATCAGCCCCCAATGCAGGTGGGCTTTGGCTCCCTGTGGCACAGAAGCCCCCCGGAGGCACAGGTCTCTGGGGCAGGAGACGGGCACCAGCACTGCCAGGGCTCGGGGGGTGGCAGCTCTGCTTGGGCGGGGACTCTGCCACAGCTGCGGCTGTCAGCGCTGCCCGGGCCCCAGGGCTCAGGGCAGCATTCGTGCCCGGGCCCACACGTTCCCTGTGCGTGTCACACCCGTGGGTTTAGGATGGCCACGAGCCGGGATGTGTCCCAAGGAGGCCGTGCCAGCTTCCCTGGAAGGCCCCGTCCCCTTCCCGGCACGGCTGTGTCGGCAGCCCTGGGGGCTCCTTCTGCTGCCCTGAGCCCGCAGAGCAGGGCAGCGTTTGCTGATGCTCTGAGCCCTTCCTAAAGATCCTGTGGGGCTGCCTTAGACACCTGGGGCCAGGCATTCCTTCCAGCCTGGGCCACTTTGGCTGGGCTGGGAGCGGCCCCAGGGCAGGTGGCAGTGTGTGCAAGGGCCCTGGGTGGCACGCTACAGCACGGTCACCGTGCCATGGAACGGAACCCGGTGTCCAAGGGCCCTTTGTGACACGTGGGAAATAGAAGCTTGCCCAGGAGCTGGGAGCACGCAACGGGGCACAACAGGACAGAGCAGTGCTGTGAGGAGTCCCCGCACAGTGCACTCGTTCGTGTCCCACCTGGAGCTTTTCCGAGGCGTTGTTACTGCAGCTGACTGCGAGGCCAGACTGCGGGACTTCGTGACTCAGAACTTTTCCAAGGCATCTCCCATTCACTGTCAGTGCCATCAAGTCCAGACCGTGGGATCTGGTCACCTAAATTGTTAATGAGGAGTCTCCTGTCATTGTGGCAGGAGCCCTAAAGACCAAAGTGCAGGACTTCCTTTCCTGCAGCCTTCCTGAGGCTTCCCTGTCACAGGTGCCTTGAAGGCACAACTGCAGTTGTTGACTTGGCGATATCCTGAGTCATCTTTCTAGAAGGTGCCATCAAGGCTGGGTGGTGGAATGGCAGACAGATTTCTCAGCCCTTTCAAAGTGTTCAGGGGGAAAAAAAAGAATGACCCTGGAGCCGCCCAAGCACAAGAGCCTGAAGATCTGGAGCAGATCCAGACACTGAAGGATGGTGAGTAGCAGAGCTGGGCCACAGGGCTGATGGCTACAGCCAGCTTGGTCCCATCCCATCCCATCCCGTCCCATCCCATCCCATCCCGTCCCATCCCATCCCATCCCATCCCATCCCATCCCATCCCATCCCATCCCATCCCATGCCATCCCATCCCATCCCCTGGGGAAATACCCATGGACAGGATGGAACAGGGGCTGGGCAGACACCCCCCAGTGGCCGTGCTCCATCCCCTGGGGCATCCCGGGGCTCTCCCAGCCTGGGGAGCGCAGGGCTGGGCTGTGTTCTCTGGCCTCTCCCACAGCCCCTCAGCTCTGGCTGCGCTCGCTCTTTGCCAGATGCAGCCCTGGACAAGACACAAGAGCAGGAACCCGGCCCTGGCCGCTTCCGCCAAACCCTGAAGGTACCTGCAGCCACCCCCACCTGGGCTGGGCCTGCTGTCCCTGCTCAGCCGAGCACCACGCTTGGAGCATGCCATGCAACGTCCCTGCCTTCCCTGTCCTTTGTTCTGCTGCAGAGGTTACGGAAGTTCCTGCGCATTCGACGTAGGAAGACCGGCACCTCAGCAGCTGAGGACCCAGCCCAGCCTGACTCCAGGCCGATCCAGTTCCAGGCAAAGCCTCATGCCGGCCCAGAATGGACAGCACACTCAGGAAATCATGCAATGAATTCTCAAAGGGTGAAGGCTGTTCACATGGCAATGACTGGGAACATGGCCATCAGAAACGCTGACACCAGAATGACTCAGGGCATCACAAACACTGGCACCAGGCCAGCTCCCACTGGCATTCATGCTCCCACTGAGGATTTTTTCAAGGAGAGTGCTATTTCTTCTCAGCAGCAGGTAAGCAGCCCAAGGCCAGGCCTGGAGGCCTGCCAGGATCGTGTGTCCCCTCAAGCCATGGTCACTGGGCCGCCTCAGCTTTTGAGTCCAGCACAGTGTGACCGGAAGGGAAGCCCTTCTTGGGGGAAGCTGGGCAAGTTGCTGCCTTGGTCATTGCTTCAAGTCTTCCCCATGCCTCCTCCAGGTGCCAGCCATTGTAAGGAGCATTCACCAGAGGCTGGTGTCCCTTGGTACTGTGGATGCCAGGCTGAAAAGTGACATTGTGAGGCTGGCTGAAAAACACCCTGCGGACGTGGTGCTGACCCTGCTGCGCTGTGCCCCAATGTGTGACAGGTACGGGGCCCACGTGCCTGCACAGCTCAGGGCTCACCAGCCTTTGGGGCCCATGGCCCTGCACAGCCTGTGCTATGGGCTCTGCCAGACAGGCAGAGAGGTCCAGGACCCTGGGGCCCCTCTGTTTCCCGAGCCTGCTGCCAATGCTCCCTCCCTGTCCCTCAGGGCACCGGGGCTCTGTCACCTGGGCCCCCACAGCTGCACAGGGCACGGTACTGGGACTGAGATGCCCCCTGACACGGAGCTCTGATCCCTCAGAGCTGCTGCAATGATGTGGAGAACCATAGGGTCATCGGGACCAGCAGTGGAGAAAGTGCTGCCAACACTAATCTGCGTGATGGCAGATTGGCCTCTGCACAGCAGACGCACCTCTGATGGGGACGACATGGATGTTTTTGCCCTGGCTGTGAGTTTCTGGATTTGGCCTCTGCTTACCCCTCAGTCACCTCGCTAGCAGCTCTCTGTCCTCTCCATGCCTCAGGCACTGGGCTGAACCCTGGGCTAGGGGCAGGCTCAGGGGGCACCAGGCCCACTGCTCCTCCTGCATCTGCCCTTGGGCCCTTTCCCATGGACACCTTGGCACTGAGCGCTGTCTTGGGCTGCTTCTTTTGCAGGCAACTCTGGTGATCTGGGTGATTCTCCAGGTGCCCAAGTGCCATGAGGCCATGACCCTTTATTCCTCCCGCCTGTTTCTGGCTCTGCTCTTCCATGTTGTCCTCACCACACAGCAGATGCCACCAGTGGAAGCTACTAACTTCTGGAGAGCATGCCAGGAGGAACACCGCCTTCCCAGCAATTCCAACAGGTCCCAGTCCTCCTGTCCTTCCCATGCCCTTGTGGCCAGTGCCAGTGCTCCCAGTGTGACCTGGGCTTTGCTCTGCACACAGGTTTGCAGTGCAGGCCATGAAGGCTCTGCTGTGGCGACTGTGCTGTGACAATGAGGTGGTAGCTATAGAGCGCAAGCGTGGCTGGGACACGCTGCTGTGTGCTCACACCCAGCACTATGCCATGGGTCTGCTGGCCAGGTGAGACTCCCTGCTCCCCATTGCCCCTGGCATTTGTGCCCTGTGCCCCACTCAGTCCCTGTGGTCATGGGCCAGAGAGCCTCGTCACTGAGGGACAGCCAAGGAGACTGGAAAAAGCTGGGAGAGGAGGGTGCCCAGAAGGGGCCACCTCCCAGAGCACCCACATGCCCTCCAGGGATGCTGGGGAAAAACCAGACCTCTGTGAGTCCCAGCAAACCTGGGAAAGGTTTGCTCTCCACCTCAGGGTCTTGGTGCCTTTTTCCCCCTGCCAGGGAGATGCGCCGTACCTTGGTCCCTTTGTGTTCTCGCATCGCACTCCACTTGCTCGGGCAGCTCAGCAGGCAGGACCCATACTGGGATCTGCCCTTCCTGGCATTCTTTGTGGAGGTGAGCCTCAAGGCCAGCCCTGCCTCCCAGCTCTCTGCCCTCTCACAGCCACAGCTGCCTGGGACGGTGCCTGTGCCCTGTGCTGCTGCCTGGGCCCAGCTCTGTGCAGCTCCAGGCTCCTGCTGGCCGGCTCCCTGTCACTGCCCTGTGCCTTGCAGGTTCTCGAGTGCCTGGACTTGAGGAAATGTGGTGGCATTGTCCTGAAGGTCTTGTTGAGGTTCCTGCACAGCAAGTGTAGGGAGAGGCATCGCCTGGCACTCAGAGGCCTCGTGGTGGTCAGCAAGGATCCCTCGATGGTGAGAAGGGGGCAGCCGCTGAAGCTGCACTGGGGAAAGCAGCTCCATGGGCTGGCATGGTTTCAGGAGCTGAGGCAGCTGCTCCCAGCTCTCCTGCCTCACCTGCCCCAGTGCTTTGGGTCAGGCCTTTGGCCTGTGGGCCCTGGAGCAGCAGGGTGGGCTTGCAGTGCCAGGGCGGTGGTGGCGGTGCAGCCGTCCCTGGCTTCCCAGCACAGCCTTGTGTTCCACACAGGCCAGGAGAATGTGCAGTCTGTTTCCAAGCCTTCTGGAGCTGCTGGATGATGTAGAAGGAGAGGTGGTCAGCATGACCCTCTCTGTGTTCACAAATGTGCTCCAGCAAAAAGACAACCTGGTATCCAGCACCACTGCCCCAAAGCTGGCTGAGGCACTGTTGCTGCTCTTTGACCACGTAAGCTTCTGCATCCTGAGCCACAGGCATCAGGTGTTTCCCAGAAACTTTGTGCCCTCTGGATTTTCAGGCCTTTGCCCAGCTGGGACTGGAGCAATTGATGTAGGTCTTTTGTTTCCTCTAGGACAACAGCCATGTGCAGGTGCTCTCCATTCAACTCTTCAGCAAGGTGATAGAATTGGTAGTGGATGAGGGAAAAAAGACCCTGAGGACAATTGTGAGCAAGAGCCTGTATGCACTCTTAATTTACTGTCATGATAAGAACTGGGACGTGGCAAAGGTGAGGTTTCCTGTGATGCTGGTGGATCTCTGGCAGGGGCTTGGCTGCCTCCTGCCCTGGTGCCTCTTGGGCTGACGCCTCCTCCAGGCCTTGGCACAGGGATGTGGGTCCTGTGCCCTGGGCTGTGGGGCCATCTCTGGGTCTCTGCTGCTCTCCAGGCCTCTCGGGAAACGCTGATTCATGTGGCCGAGTTCCTGAAGAGGAGGAAGCTTGTACAGCTGTTGAAGAAGCAGCCACCGTTGAGGGTCGATGAGTGCCTGGTAAGGAGGGCCTGCAAGCCCCAGGCTCAGGCTGGAGAAGGCCCCTGAGGGCAGTGCTCAGGTGCGGGGCCGGGCAGCTGTGTCCCTGCCCACTGCTGCAGTCAGAGGCCGCGCGGGCTCTGCTCCAGGCTCCCGTGGGCCCCAGCCGGGTGCCCATGGAGTCCCGGCTCGGCGGGGCTGCGGGCCGGCACCGCGGCTCCCCGGGCAGCAGCCGGCCCTCTGCCCCCTGCCCTCGGGAGCCCTTGGCCAGCGGCTGCTGGCCGCGCCTCAGGCCTGTGCGGGCAGGGGAGGCCGGGGCGGGGCGCAGGCAGCGCCCGGCCCAGGGGCTGAGCCCGCGCCAACCCTTCCCTCCTGCCGCTCTCTGCAGCTGGCAGAGCACAGGAGCAGAGCGGCCGAGCACCTGCGCCGGGCCCTGTGGTACCTGCGGAGCCCACAGGAGCCCCTGCGAGTGGCGGCCATCAGGTTCATGGGTGAGCCACGAGCCCGGGCTCCCTCCCCGGCCCAGCCCGCCGCAGCTCGGCCCCAGTCCCGCCTGCTGCCCCGGCAGCGCCAGCCGGGCCCGGCGCCGTGTAGCCCCGCCCGGCCTGGGCATTGCTGCTGCCTCCCTCTGGCAGCCGTGCCCTGGGGTGGCAACGTGCGGCAAGGGCCGGGCTAAGCCCTGCCGGGCCAGCAGCCCGTGTGGCCACAGCGCCGGCAGCGCTGCCGGCAGGGAGCTGTGCCGCTGGGGCCAAGATGAATTCTTTGTTCTCAGAGATGGCCGGGTTTCCCAGGATGAGGCAGCAGCAGCAAGAGCTCCAGGATCTCAGTCAGGGTGAGTGAGGGCAGTGGCCTGGGCAGGCCAGCTGCAATGCCTGAGCAGGGAGCTGCAATCCCTGCCCCGGCTGCAGTGGCCTTCCTTCAATGTGTTGACAAGAGGTGGCGTGGGAAGAGCACACAGATTTCAGGGACACGGGCGGAATTCCTGGCCCGCAGCTTGCTGCTGATTCTGTTGGCAACACCTCTCTCTCAGCCATGGCAAGAGTTGGGTGGGGTGGCCCTGGCTGGATGCTCTCCTCAGTTCACTGCAGATCCAGGCTCTGACCATGGCTCTCTTTCTGTCTGTTCCAGGCCTAGAATCCCCAAAGAACAATGCCAGCCCATCCTGCTCTAACATTGAAAGTCATGCTAAATTAGGCCTAAGACCTGAAGAAATAGGGTCCTTTTCTGGATCCAGTGAGCCAGTGTCCCAAGAACAGCACCAGGAGACACTGAAGAGGACAGCATCTCCCATTGCCCCTGGAGCTCTAGACATAGTTGATGATTGGTACGGCTGAGCCTGTGGGAAGCTCGCGTGGCTTCAGCCCTCTCCCTGCCTGTAGATAGCTCCCTCCCTCCAGCCCTCAGACACTGTCCATCCACTTTTCTCCCTCCACCCTCCCTCCCTTTTGACAGCGTCATCTCACCAGCCCTCAGACCATGCCTATTCCTATGTTTTCCTTCCACTCTTCCTTTTGATAGCTCCATTTCTCAAGCCCTCAGACCCTGCCTGCCCATTCCCTTTTCCCCTCCCACATCATCCCTTTTTTTGCTTTTCATTAATAAACAGTTTGGCTTCTTCACTTTGCCTGCATCTCTGTGGAGCTGAAGCAAATCCGGGACCCTGGGACACACAGGCCCCTGCTGCCATTCTCTGCCACGCCGTGTTTTGTGCATGGACCCAGAGGAACAAGGGCAGGTCAGGCTGGAAAGGTCCCTGTGCTGAAGGTGCAGTTCCACAGCACCGTGCAGTTCCAGATCTTGCTGAGCACACTGAAGGCCAGCAGTGGGACAAGAAGCCTGTGTGTGTCAGGGACCAAAGTTGTGTCTAAGGCCCTGCCATATTTGGTCCCCTGTTGTGCTCATCAACAAGAGAATGCAGAGCAGAGAATGAAGGAAACCTTATGGTTTAACTGGTGGGAATTTAACCCTTAAGGGAAACAATGGACTGGTCAATCAATGGGAAGTGAACCTGTGAAAGAGGAGCGATGCACAATGGAGCTATGGTTGGCATGGAGGTGGTATCACAGGTTACTGCAGCCTCATCTCACGCACTGGCCAAGCGTGAGATGACCTTGTAACTGGAAAACTCCACTCCAGAGGAGGAGATGTCAGGCCTGGTCTGGGGTGGAGGGATGAAAAGGACAAAATGCCCGTCCTTTTGATGCAGGAGATGCCCTGAATGTGGGAGGCCTGCCTGCCCTTCCCACTGGAGCCCCATGCTGAGATACCCTGAGCGCAGCCCAGTGCTCCTTGCTCCTCTCTGCTGAGCCGGGAGCGTTTGTCTGCTTTCGGGATGGCCCTGGCTGTGTCAGGGCTGCTCCGTGGACACGAGACAGCCGGTCCTGTCCCGCTGGGTCCCAGCAGTGCCTGGCAGCAGCCCTGCACCCACGTCAGGATGCTGGCCAAGAGAGGCCCTGGAAGCTGAGGCACCTGATTTGAAGCTTTTGCAGACCCACACAGGGGATGGCCACACACAGGGGATGGCCAACAGCAGTCCTGAGGGGCCTCCCTCATTCAAAGAAATCAGCAGACAAATGCATTGTCCACCAAAAGCCCTTTTATTGAGCTGGCAGGAGGGCAGGGGTCTGCACCCCGCTAAAATGCTGCTCTGCCACATGTAAATTTCAGTGGGATGATGTCAGAAATGTATCTCAAAAGTACCATCCATCTTGACTCTGCTGAGGTGATTCGATAGGCAGGGGTTAGAAATACATTCTGTCAGTTCCTGTACTTGAAGCTAATGTCCAGGCGCTGGCCAGGAGTGGCCTCCATGCCCTAAAGCAGCACTTCTTCCTCATGGCTTCCCTGCACAGGGCTCATTTTACACTTGCCCTTAGTTCTTCTGGTAGAATGTGTCTAAAGCTTTTTGTCAAGTCCCTCTCCTGTCAAGTTAGGCCAGCCAGGTTTTTCTTATGCTAACTGGTGCTAAGTGCTTATGTAGGTCTGTGCTAAGTACTTGTTTACTTATGTGAATTGCTTGTGCTTATGTCAAACAAAGGCCTTGTTTCATTCTCCCCTTCTCTTTATCCTGATGCAAATTCTTTTGCAAGATCCTCTGGACAGTCCACAGTACATATGTACTGTTCTGCTGCTGTTTTAATTTTCTACCACATCCATAGGTTTATGATGATTAAGAGGAGGGTTAATTTTTTAAAAATTAGAACTGGTTTGCTGAGGAAGCTAAAAATCTGAGGAGCTGTTGGTGGTTCCAGATTTGTCCATCACAAGAAGCCATCTGACTCATGATGTTCTCTTTCTTTCTCTTTTTTGGTGATGATTTTGGTAACAACTTTGATACCGGATTTGAGTGTCCATCAGGCTCTGTGAGATGCATTTTGGACTCCTGCCACTAGCCATTCTATATTAGGCTGGTATGGCATTTGCTTTAGAACATTAGCGTCCCATCCAGTTTGGAATTTGGGAGCTTGCTGATACCCATCATGTGCATTCTGCAGCATCTCTAGAGAAGTTCTTGTGTGGTGCAGCTGAAGTCACATCCACTTTTGGTTGTGAAATTACAAATAGAGAAGTTAGTACCATTAGTAGTTTCATTAAAAGACTCTATTGGAATAGTTGTGCAAGCAGATCTCACACAGGCACAGCCCCTTCCCGCATAACACACCTGTGATAGAGCATGGGTAACTGGGCTCATTTCAAAAATACAAGTGCTGCCCTCAGCATGCAGACACCCATCCTCTCTTTCAAGCACCGCATTTTTGCACACAAAATTCAGTGCATCCCTTGGTACACACGACTGGGGATAAAAGCATCATATAGTCAACCCAGGACATTCCACCCCTTATCCCCATATTGTCTGCTTACTACTAAAACTAATTTAAATTCTAACTCTACAAACACATACATTATACATCCAATATACAGCTATACACAGACAATGGTAATCGCGTTCAGCAAACAGTGATATTTACACATAGGTCTCACCCAACAATCAGATCTCCCTGAGGTACACATCGTGTTGTTCCATCTCTTTGCATTATCCACCATGTGCAACCTGGTCCCTGAGCAAAGACAACCCCACGAAAGGGTTTGTCTGTTCTCGAGGCAGAATTGACCCACACAGTCTTCCCTAACAAACCTCTGACATGCACCACTGGGACTTTATCTCCATCTGTTACATTCAGGGACTCAGACTGGGCAGGACCTGCTCGGTTGGTGGAACCTCGGGTGTTAACTAACCAGGTGGCCTTTGCTAAATGCTGCTCCCAGTTTTTGAAAGATCCCCCACCCAAAGCTTTTAACTGGGTTTTTAGTAGTCCATTGTACCTCTCCACTTTGCCTGCAGCTGGTGCATGGTAGGGGATATGGTACACCCACTCAATGCCATGTTCCCTGGCCCAGGTGTTGATGAGGCTCTTCTTGAAATGAGTCCCATTGTCTGACTCAAGCCTCTCAGGGGTACCATGTCTCCACAGGATTTGCTTTTCCAGGCCCAGGATGGTGTTCCGGGCAGTAGCATGAGACACAGGGTGGGTTTCCAACCATCCAGTGGTGGCTTCCACCATGGTCAGCACGTAGCGCTTGCCCTGGCGTGTCTGGGGCAGTGGGATGCAGTCAATCTGCCAGGCCTGCCCATACTTGCACTTGGACCATCGCCCACTGTACCACAGGGGCTTCACTCGCTTGGCCTGCTTGATGGCAGCACACGTCTCACAGTCATGGATAACCTGTGAAATACCGTCCATGGTTAAATCCACCCCTGGGGCTCGTGCCCACTTACAGGTGGCATCTCTGCCCTGATGGCCTGAGGCATCATGGGCCCATCGAGCTAGGAATAACTCTCCCTTCTGTTGTCAATCTAGGTCTATCTTTGACACCCCTATCCTTGCTGCCTGGTCTACCTGCTCATTGTTTTGGTGCTCCTCATTAGCCCAACTCTTGGGGACATGGGCATCTACATGGTGGACCTTCACAGGTAGCCTCCCTACCCTGGTAGCAATATCTTTCCACTCTTCAGCAACCCAAATTGGTTTTCCTCTACGCAGCCAGTTGGACTCATTCCACCTCTCCAGCCATCCCCACAGAGCATTGGCTACCACCCATGAATCAGTGTAGAGGTAGAGCTTCGGCCACTTCTCTATTTCTACAATGTCCAGGGTCAGCTGAATGGCTTTGAGATCTGCAAGTTGGCTTGATCCACCTTCACCTTGAGTGGCCTCTGCGACCTGTCGTGTGGGGCTCCATACGGCTGCTTTCCACTTCCGGTTCATCCCTAAGATGCGACAGGAACTGTCAGTGAAAAAAGCGTAGCGTGTTTCCTCTGGGGGCAGTTGGTTATATAAAGGAGCCTCTTCAGCCCGTGTCACTGGTTCTTGCTCTTTATCTGTGACACCAAAATTTTCACCTTTGGGCCAATTTGTAATTACCTCCAAAATCCCAGGGCAATTCAGTTTACCTATATGGGCGCTGTCTCTGTCCCTCTGGGAGCCTCTCAGGAACCCTGGGCCAGTCCCGAGTCGGCAGACACCGGGGGCAGCCCCGACACGGCCGACAGCGGGGAGACACTCTCTGTGCCCCGAGGGTACTGAGGGCACCTGGGCTGGTCGCCTGTGCAGCACAAGAGACACCAGAGACATCGGTAGAAGATAAAGGGCCGACTCTTAGCAGGGGTTAATCCAAGGTTTTATTCTAAGAGTCTCAAAGGAGCCCCTACACCTCAGGGGCCTCCTGCCCACAGCCCCGGGAGATGTGCCAAGGTTACATTTAAAGGGAGGTGGAAACCCAAAGTAGATAACATTTGACTAACCAAGAAGTGACCCTAAGGGATGGGTACTGGGGGATGGACATTTAGGACAGCGTATGGGGCAAGGCTTGGGGGGCTGACCCCTGGCCTCTGGCTGATCACTCGACATCCTGGACCGAAGCTTCTGGATGGAGGGGATGGGATGCTGAGTGATTGACAGAGAGCCAGGGTGGGGGTTTGGGGATGATCTCAGCAAGGGAAAGGGATTACACAGGTAAAGGGAGGGGGGTACCATCTGGGATGAACCATTTGGGAAAAATACAGGTATTCAAAAACAAAACTATTACAAAATATTACAAAGTATAAAAACAACTACAACACACCACCCAGACCTGGTGTTTGCTGCGCAAGTGCCCAGATCTGGAAATTTCCCAGGGCTGGCACAGCCCAAGTCCAGCAATTTGCTGGCACAGAAAGCCAAAATCTGGCAATTTCCTGATGCCAATACAGGTGCCCAGACCTGGTGTTTGCTGCCACTGCCAGTGCTCAGATCTGGATATTTCCCTGTTCTGGCAGAGCCAAGTCCAGCAATTTTCTGGCAAAGAAAGCCAAAATCTGGCAATTCCCTGCTACCGTCATTGGCAATGTTAAGATCCGGTGTTTGCTGGCACCACCAGTGCCCAGATGCGGGAATTTCCTGGTGCCGGCACAGACCCAGTCGAGTAATTTTCTGGCAAAGAAAGCCAAAACCTTGTAAATACCTGGTGCTGGCCCCACCCAGACCTGGTGTTTGCTGGCACTGCCAGTGCTCAGATCCAGCAGTTTCCCAGTGGCAGCACAGCCCAAGTCCAGCAGTTTGCTGGCACAGAAAGACAAAACCCGGCAATTTTCTGGTGATAGCACCGGCACCACCCAGATCTGCAGTTAGCTGGCACCGCCAGTGCCCAGATCTGGCAATTTCCCTGTGCCACCACAACTCAAATGCAGCAATTTTCTGGCAAAGAAAGCCACAACCCAGCACTGCCCAGATCCGGTGTGCTGGGGTTGGTTTAAAACAAGAGGGAGACCTCGGCTTAAGGCCGTGGGAAAACCCTCTTTAGTTGGGGTCAGCAGGAGCTCACGCCCATAATCCTCTTGTTCAGTTATGCAGATTGTTACTAGAAAGTTCTGAGTTCTCTTTGCTACCATTGGTTACTTTATACTGCAAAAACTGTAATATTCTTAATCCTTCCTTCCTCTTGGATCCTTCCCTCAGATCCCACCTTAACCCCTCCCCATTAATAAATGGATAAATATCCCTGCTAGACCCTGGACCCAGGCTTTTTTCTGCTTTGCTCTGTGTACTGTGCACGCCGTCCTGTTTGTTGTGTTTGCCTTCATTAAAGTTCTGTTTCCAGAGCACCAGATGGAAGCAGTCTCTGTCTGTAAAGTGGCCAGAGCTGGTTCTCAGGGAAACCACTGGCCAATGGTCCGGACAAGGACCAGAAGGTTTCACTGGTGTTTGCTGGCACCGCCAGTGCCCAGATCTGGAAATTTCCCTATTCTGACACAGCCCAAGTGCAGCAATTTGCTGGCACAGAAATCCAAAACCCGGCAACTTTCTGCTACTGGCTCTGGCACCGCCCACATCTTGTGTTTGCTGCACCAGAACCCAGATTTGGAAATTTCCCGGTGCCAGCAGAGCCCAAAACCCACCGATTTCTGTCGCTGCCAATGACACCACCCAGATCTGGTGTTTGCTGGCAGCGCCAGTGCCCAGATCTGAAAACTTCCTGGTGCCAGCACAGCCCAAGTCCAGTGATTTGCTGGCACAGAAAGCCAAGAGTTGGAAATTTGCAGGTTCTGGCTCCAGCACCATCCAGATCTGGTGTTTTCTGGCAGCGCCAGTGCCCAGATTTGGAAATTTCCCAGTGCCTTCACAGCCCAGGTCCAGCAATTTGGTTTTTAGCTAGCTTAGGCAGAGAAGTTCCTGGGACTGTGACTTTCCTTTTTCTTGGAACTGTTTAAACCTGCTCTGGACTGAAAAACCAGAAAAACACCTGCAGCTCACACCTGTGGCCCACCAAGGTCTGGGACGCTGCATTCCAGCACCAGAGGGACTTAGAAGAGACCGAGTGAGCCAACTACAACCCACAAAAAGGACTTTCTGAATTTGCCATCTCTTCAGCACTGTCAGAGGTTTTATTTAATATTATTCATTTTTCATGCTTGGGAATACTTTACTTGATAAATAAACTGGGGTTTTATTAACTTTTCCCGAGGGAAGTCTTTTCCTGAACTAGCAGGGGGAGGGGCCACTTGAACTTGGTTTCTAGACTGACCCCTTTTGGAGGTTTCCTCCCAAACTTTGCCCTAAACCAGCAAAACAGTCACAATGGAAACTTCACCAGTGGCATAATTTCCTGGTGGCAAATCTTGGGACAGAAGCTTGACCTTGTTCTCCAGGAGAGATTCTTGGCAAGAGCAGACAGGAGAAGATTCCTGGAAAACTGAAACAGCTTTCCAGAAGGGAAATGAAAATGAAAGAAACAATCCAAGATGTTTTTCTCTATTTATTTCTATGCTCCCCTTTTCCATGTTGGACTACTCCATCCCAATAGTTCTAGATGCACTGCACCTCTAAGATCGGTGACTTAGTGATTTTTAGACACTCTAAAATACCATGAGGTACAGAGAGTTTTCCTTCCCCTGTTGTTACTGGAAGGCAACACTGGAGATGTAAGTGCAGTGCTGAGCTCAGGTAGGAATCCTACCCCAAGGGAAGGTGTCCCGACAGTGTTTGCCCCTCAGCAAGGCCAATGCAGAGCAGCAAGCGAGGGGATTGCTGTGCCAGTGTGCAGGAGTCAGGGCTCTGCACCTGGGCTCACCGCTGCAAAGTTCCCGTGTTTGGACAGACTCAGGGGCTGTGCCCGGGGCGCGTGGGGCTCGAACGTGGGGCTCGTGGGGCGAGCAGGGAACGGACACGGGGACGAACGGCCCCGGTGCTTCAGTTGCAGCGGCGGCAGCGGCGGCAGAAGCAGCATAAGCATATATAACTCTATAACGATCTTTCTCTTTCTCTCTTTCTTGGTCTTTCTCTCTTTCTTTCTCTGCGTCTCCCTTTCCCGCTGTCAGGTACCCTTCTCTCGGGGTCCCTTGCCCGGCGTCCCTCTCCTCTCCCCACCTCCCTCTCCTCTCCCCGCCTCCCTCTCCTCTCCCCGCCTCCCTCTCCTCTCCCCGCCTCCCTCTCCTCTCCCCGCCTCCCTCTCCTCTCCCCGCCTCCCTCTCCTCTCCCCGCCTCCCTCTCCCCCTGCCAGGCCGGGCCATGCCGGGCCCCGCCCGTCCCGCCGCGGTCTCGCCTCCGCCCGGCTCTGGCCGTACTGGCGGTGGCGCTGCTGGGCGGGCATCAGTGCCTGGTGCGGGGGCGGCATCGCCGCCCTTTGCCTCTGCCTGGCCCAAGCCTGGCCGCGGCCCCGAGGCAGGCTCCAGTCCCGAGCCCGGCCCCGGCCCCGGCTCCTCCCGGGGCCCGCGGAGGACACAGGCGGCGCGGCCGCTGCCGCCGCCTCCGCTGCGGCTTCCCCAGCCCGAGCTCCGCCGCTCGGCAGCGCGGCCGCCGGCCCCGAGCCTCCCGTGCCGCGTTGCGAGGAGCGAAGGCCTGGGCATGGCTGGTCCGGGGTGGCTGAGGGGCGCTCGGGGGCCGTTGCTGGCCCCGGGCCGAGCGCTGACAGCCGCGTCCCGCCCGCAGGGAAGGCGCACGAGGCCCTGCAGGAGCGGTACCGAGTGGGTTCGCTGCTGGGGCGCGGAGGATTCAGCAGCGTCTTCGCGGCCACGCGGCTCTCGGACGGCGCCCCGGTGAGCGGCGGGGCCGGCGGCGGGCGCAGGAGGAGGGGGCGGAGGAGGAGGAGGAGGAGGATGGGGCTGGGCAGGGCGGGCGGCGAGCTGAGCCCGCTGCTGCCCTTGGCTTGCAGGTGGCCATCAAAAGGGTGCCACGGAACCGCGTCCAGCACTGGGGCGAGCTGGTGAGTGAGCGGGGCCAGCGGCAGCAGCCGGGGCTGCCGGGCGGGGATGAGCCGAGGCCCGGCACGGTGGAAGCCGCCAGGACGCCTCGAGGGGGAGCGGGCGTGGGCGCAGCGCAGGGCGCAGAGCATCCCGGGCTGGCTCAGGGCTTCCCCAGGCCTGGCACGGCATCGGCCCCACTGAGGGCATCGTGCTCCTCCCGCAGCCCGACGGCAGCAGGGACCCGCTGGAGATCGTGCTGCAGGCCAAGGTGTCCACTGGCTTCCCTGGTGTGGTGCAGCTGCTGGAGTGGTTCGAGCTGCCCAACCACATCGTTATGGTGATGGAGCGGCCAGAGCGGTGTCAGGACCTGCAACGTTTCATTGAGGCACGGCGGTTCCTGCCCGAGGAGGTGGCGCGGGCGCTGTTCCGCCAGGTGCTGGAGGCCGTGCGGCACTGCACCAGCTGCGGGATCCTGCACAGGGACATCAAACCAGAGAACATCGTGCTTGACCTGGCCACCGGGCAGGCCAAACTGATCGACTTTGGCTGTGGCACCTACCTGCAAGAGACAGCCTACACCCACTTTGCAGGTGAGCCCACGTAAGGGTGTACTCCTGGTCCCGGGATCTCATGGCCCAACATCTCCCAGCCCAAGCTGGCTGTGGCAGCGGGGATTCTCCCTTTTGCTGCCAGTCAGGGGACTGAGTCTTCAGCTGAGTTGCTTTAGAGCGAGGCTGGGTGGGGAGCCATCTTCCAGCCCTGCTGGCAGCCTTTGCCAGCCACTCTGCCCAGGACTGGGGCTGGGCTGGGGCAGCCAGCCTGACCAAAACCCCCGTGGATGGGGGTAGCAGAGAGGGGGGTGGAACCTGTGCCCCAGCCAGTTTGATGTGCAGGCGAGAGGAAGGGCTTGCACTGCTCCACTCTCCCTGTTTGCCTTGGCTTCCTAATATTTTTGGGGCAATGCAGGCAGGGAGGATAAGGGCATGTTTTCCCCAGCACAGAGAGGGTTTTTCCTTTGCTTGTCATGGTCAGGCTTAGCCAGGGCTTCCTCTGCCCTCTTCCGACACCCGTGGCTTCTTTTCCAAGCCTAAGTTTGTGCACAAGTCCCAGGTGCTGGCGAGAGGGCAGTGGTCACCCCGTGTGCCACTGATGCAGCCCCCACACACCCAGGGTTGCTGGGGCCAGGCTCTGGGACCAGCAGCATTCCCCCACTGAACTCCATCTGTATTCCATAGGAACACCGTTCTACAGCCCCCCGGAATGGAATGACTTTGGCTGGTACCATGGCGAGGCAGCAACGATCTGGTCCCTGGGCATCCTGCTGCACCAGATGGTCTGCGGGGAGCACCCTTTCAGGAGGGGCCGGAACCTCAGCTGGGGCCAGCTCCCGCTGCCACAAGGGCTCTCTCAAGGTGGATCCTCTTCTCTGGGCATGGGGGGAATCCCAGTGCTGGGAGCCAGCAGCGGGCTCGTGAGCATCCCACTCTGGCAACTGCTGAGGAGGTGGCACATGTCCTGCTCTCCTCCAAAACTGGGAATTGATGGGAAAGTTTAGGCCCAGCCCTGAGCGCATCCAGCAAGGCCTGGGCATGGCAATAGTGGGGCAAAGCCAACAGGAGCCTTCTCTGGCTGACCGGCAGTTTCTGCTTTCTCTGCCCAGAGTGCAAAGATCTGATCAGGTGGTGTTTATCCGTGAACTCCTTGGACAGACCCACATTAGAAGACCTGTTCTCTGATCCTTGGGTGCAGGATATTCCTCTGCCATAGAAGAAGGGAAAGAGCCACAGGCACACTTTCATGCAGGGCCCTGGTAAGTTGCAGCTCCACACATGCCTTGGCAATCAGAAGCAGAGGAACCCAGACCTTTTTGTGCTGCCTGTGTCACTGCATGGGGGTCATGGGATGGGCACATGCAGCCCTTGTGCTGGAGCTGAGCTGCTCTGCCCAGCACTGGTGGCCGCCATCCAAGCTGGTTTTGCTTGTGCTGGTTCCCTGACAGCTGGGGCCCTGGGCAGACCCTGACAGCCTGGTCTCCCCCCAGGGAAGGAGCAGGTGCCCCTGGAGAAGCTGTACCGGGTGGGGATGCTGCTGCTGCTGCTGCTGCTGCTGCTGGAGACAGCCAGGATGACATCAAGGATGAGAAGCTCTTCCTCAGCCTGGCCACTGGAGGCTGAAGATGCTGGACTTTGATTCTGGCACCTTCCTCAAAGCCAAGCTCCACAGGGAATTTGCAGATGAGTCCCCACCCAGGGAAATGCTGCCAGATTTGGGCATGGCCCAGCCTGGCTGGGAAGCAAAGGTTCCCCCTTTGCTGGGGCAGATGCAACTCATCCTTCAGTCGCTGCCCAGCTGCTTTTGGCAGGGCTGGGGCATGGGCTGGGCTGGATATGAAATGGGGAGTGGGCTCCTGGCCCTGCCAACAGCCCCCAGCAGCCACCGTGGCCTGGGCTGGGGCTGGGGCTGGGGCAGCCAGCCTGACACAAACAAAGCCCCATGCTGGGAGCAGAGGTGGGACTCCAGAAGCTGTGCAGGGGCTGCTTTGCTCTGCAGGCAAGGAAGGGCTGGGCTGCTGCACTGCCCTTGTTATCTTTGGGATCACCATGATTTTGGGGGGCAGTGAAGGGTGGAAGGGAGAAAGTGTGGGCTTCCCTCACCCGTGGGTGGGTTTTTCCCTACCATGTAGGAGTTGGGCCTTCCTCAAGGCCCTGACAGAGATAAGAGTTTTTCCCATTTTTCTTGTTTTCCCTTTTTGTCTCTAATCTCTTTTCAGGAATGTGTTGTTTGTTTTTCCAGAGGAAGTGTTCTAGGTGGTCCAGTGTGGATGGGGAAGTGCTTGGGAGCAGCTGTGGCATGGATGGGCAGTGGCCTTGGAGAAGGCTGAGGCCATGGTTTGGGAGCAGCTTTTCTTGCAGCCGTGGGTGTCGTGAGGTGGGTCCCTGTGTGCTTGGCAGGGTGGGATCAGAGCTTTTGGGAGATGGCAGCGAGCACAGGAGCATCCCACTCTGGGCAGCTGCTGAGGGCTGGATGTGCCGTGGCTGGCTGCAGGCTGGGCACATGTCCTGCCCTCCTGCTCTGCTGCCAAAGGCAGCAGGGATGGGCAGCTCTGGGCACAGCTCTGGGCACAGCCAGCATGGCCTGGGCACCGCAGGCCTTGGCACAAGGGCACAGGAGCCCTCAGCTGATGGGCAGTTTCTGCTTTCTCTCCTTGCAGCTGGGCTCTGCGGCTGCTGAGGCTGCTCTGGGCTCTGCCAGGGCTCTGCTGGGCTCAGCCCTGGGCCCAGCTGGGCTGGCTCTGCCCTCACATTGCTCTGACAGCTCTGCATCAGACGAGCCCGTTGCGAGCACAGCGCCTGAGCTTTCTGCTTTGGCAGCTGAGTGAGACTCTGCTGCAGGCCCAGAGATTGCAGCTGGGGACACACATCCAATTGGCAAGAACCCAAACTCTCCACAGTCCCAGCTGAACGCCTGGATCTGCACAGGGTGTTTGTCTGTCCCATTCCTCCTTCTTGATTGGCTGGAATTGTGCAGTTGCACTTTTTTCCTCCTCTAGAAGTGCCTGAGTGGGCCAAAGCTGGCGAGTGGGCCGTGTTCCTGAGTTCTGATGGATTGCTGAGCTTCTTTTGTAATTCTTTGCTAATGATGATGTGCTTTGCTGAGCTTATCCTTTTGTCATGCTTTGCAGCTGTGCATGATATAAATGCCACAATTCCTTCAGTTGGTGTCTGTGTCTTTGGTAGTGACCCTGCCCACTGGTGAAACAGGGCCCCCTCTTGCCTAGGTGTTACCTGGGAAGGCAAAAAGCCTCCCTCCAAAATTCCCCCTTCCTCCTTGTTCCCCCCTTCATACCCTGAGCATGATGTGCTCTGGTCTGGGCTGTGCCCGGGCTCAGTTGGGGTCACCTGTCCTGGCTGTGTCCCCTGCCAAGCTCCCCCGCAGCCCCAGCCCCTCCCCAGCGTGGCTGGACGAGGGGCAGGACAGGCCTTGGCTGTGCTCAGCTCAGCAAGAACAAAACCATCTCTGCGTGCTCAGCCCTGTGCTCAGCACCCGGCCCAGCAGTGTCTCAGTGCCAGGGGCTGTGCCCTCAGTGCCTGCCAGGGCTTTCCATGGCAACTGCCGGGCCAGGTGCCCCAGGTGTCCCCCCCAGTGCCGGTTGCCATGGACACAGTGCCCAGCCCTGCCCCTTTCTGTCTGGCTGACCTGGCCTTTGGCCCTGGCAGTGCCCTTGGCTGCTGGTTCCTGGTGCCTGAGTGGCCAGCGCGGCGCTTGCTGCTGCCGCTTGGGGTGTGGCATCCCGGGTCGAGGACGGTTCTGTGGCGGCGCCTCTGCCACATGGGCCAAGCACATGCATACACCAATGTGGGGGACAGTAACTGGCCTCTATTAACGGTTGGTCAGGGTCTTTTATAACAGGGGGTAACGGTCAGTAACAGTAAAAGGGGAGGGGTTCTGCGTGATCTCGCGATATCTCAAGACCTCGCGATATTTCCCCACATTTCCCCCCCCTTTTATGACCAGTTAAAAACAAAGCAAAACTGGCAAGTAGGAAACATGTGTAACTGGCAAAATGCAATTAACTTGAACAACATAACACAACTGCAATAAACTTGTAACTGCAAATGTTTAACAAACGGAAAGCTAACTATCTCTAACTGGTTTTTTCTAAAAAAAACCCCACAAACTTGTTTAAAATGTAAGGCGACCAGTCATGGGGGTGACTGAACCCTGTCTTTGAATATCTTTGTAGGACCTCCTCAGTTGTTTTTTTTTGTTTGTTTGTTTTTTTGGTTGGTTGGTTTTTTTTGTTGTTGGTTTGTTTGTTTTTTTTTTTTTAGTTGACCTCCTAGGACCGAATTATTTTCCCAGAGTCTGCGACCTGTTTGATCTTAAACTAGAGAGGATTTGGTGAGTCCATGTCCGGACTTATGTTCCCTCCAAATCGCCCCTTGATCCTTTGACACAGGGAAGAACTCTGGGTTACTTGGCATTCCATCCAAGTAGAGCCAGAACCTGGCCAGAGCTCGAACTCTACTTGATGGATACCTCTTTACATTTTTGCTGAGCTGTTTTTCCCCCCCGTCCTTCTCTGTGCCAGCCGCTCCTTTAGTTTGGTCACTGAGTTCTTTCACGACCCTGGTATGGTCTGCCATCGGGCTGCTTGATGATTCATCGCAGCCTTTAGGAAGCGGGGTATACGGGTCGCGGGGGTGTCTGAGGATTCAGTCCTGAAAAACAAACTTTACAAATTTCATTAGTTTTTGTCCTGAAGGTATGGTTTTATCGACTTAAGCGGGCACCATTTGATTTTACTATTTTTCTTGACGGCTGCGTACCCTTGCCCTGTGAGTTCCAGTCTCCAACCCTGTTCCCATTCCCCTAGTTCATTTTTAATTATGACCTGTGGACCTTCCTCAAGTGCTCAGGTAGCCCAGTGTCACAATGTTAAGGTGTTCTTCTGGCCAGAAAGATCTGTTCACTGTATAGTTTGCTAAACAGTAGGCTGCTGCAGCAATTTGTGAAGGAGTGAAGGAGGAACTGGCTGACGGTTGGGGCTGTTAGGTCAAAACCCAGCACTTTGTATACAATAGAACAATATAAGTTTAATAATTACCATGAAAGTTATATAACGATAGAGTATAAAAACACGATCATCTCGAAAGTATGGTCGGAGTCAGATTTGAGTTGAATACTCCTGACACCCAGAGCTCTTAATAAAAGCACCTGCATATAATCGCTTATGTGATTATGTGTTTCTGAACGCTAACATTCCCCCCGCTGCTCCCACTCTCATCTAAAATGGCAAACCACCCGAGACCATAAAGAAGATGATTACGTCACCTAATCAGCAAATATGAAACTCCCATAAGACTTAGCAGAAAAGGATTACATAACAAAAACCCCTAGAACAACCAACCACCATGCAAATAAAGAATCAAAATAACATTTCTAAACAGAGGGAATATAGGACAATATCAAAGACCCTGGTCACAACTTTTTCCCTTCGTCACCCTAACCAGAGGGGGCCACAAGCAGTATAAAGATTATGAACCTGAAACCAACAGGCATCTACTCAGAGACTCTCGTGAGGAAAGCAGACCCAGCTCTGCTGGAGGACGGAGCTGACCTCCTCCTCCTCCACGCCATCTCGGGAGGAGCGGTGGTGTGCGCACACCCCATGGGTCCCCTGCCTAGACTGTTTCCAGTAAAGCTGAAATCACTAAAGAGCTGCTCACGTGCCATTCATAACAGTCTGGGGGACTGGTCCGGGACAGGCCACACCCAAAGAGCACTGAGGGCCTGCGGGATATCTGGCCCTATCTGGAGCGGTCGGCAGCAGCCTAGGACCAAAGAGTGTGGAGGAGCATGGGTAAGTAAAGGCGGTGTCAGGAGTAGGAGGCAAGCGAAAGTAGTGTGTGTGAGACGGGGCCCGGCAGCTCGGAGCCCCGAAGCAGCTGTGGGCCTCCGAGTACCGTGGTTCCGGACTCCTGCGAGGGGACCGGCCAGAAACGGAGGGAAGCAGGAGAAGCCTGAGTGAGTGAGACGCCTCCCAGAGGGATAAGGTGGGCCCCCCTCCAGGCATGGGAGGAATAGAAATGTGAGTGTCACGCAAGGGGTCGGCCTTCCCCCTTCAGGCTTGGTAGGCGCCCTCAGGGCGTGCTGAGGGTGGCAGACGAATTGGTGAGTTGGCACACAAACCCCGAACGGAGCTCCGGGTGCGGGGAGGATCGGGGCAGTGTGAGTCACGCACAATCCCTGGAGTGGGGGGACACAGGTCCCTACGGGGGTTTGGGGTGCCCCGAGTACAGCAGCAGCACTGAGTAGATCCAAGAGGGCCCCAGTGCCCAGGCTCGGGCAGCGGTGCTGGGGGTTCAGTGTGCCGCGGTTCAGGTAGAAACCGTAAACCCACTGGAGGCCCCTGGGGGCATTGGGGTCACAGGGCAGGGCAGGGCTGGGCTTACAGGGCAGGGCAAGGCCGGACCTGCCCCTTCCTCCCCCACACACAAAATGTTTGGAGCCAACAATCTCCTCCAGTCTGTCACAACAGGCAGTGTTGGAGGTGCAATCCCAATTGTGGCCAGGGGGACCTGGCTGAGAAGGACAGTTCTTTTCCATAGGAAGGAAAGCACAGAGCTCCAAGGTTTGGAAGGCAGGTGAGAGCCTCAGTAGGCCAAGGCCAGCCAGACTTGTCAGTAATAGCAGATTTTGGATTTAGGGAAGTTTGGAGGTGGATACCCAATCTCGGCCATGGGCACCTGGAGAAGCAGGACAGTTCTTTCCCATGGGAAGGACAGCATGGAGCCTCCCCCAGTGTTTTGGGGACAGATGAGAGGTGACCCTTGTGAAACCACTGCCAGCCAGACTTGTTCTGGCAATATTCCTATGGGAACAATCCCTGGACTGAAGGAAATTTGGAGATGAAATCCCAATTCTGGCCATGGGTGCCTGGAGCAGAAGGACAGTTCTTTTCCATTGGGAAGGAAAGCACAGAGCCCCAGTGTTTCAGCAGCAGATGAGAAGTGACCCTCAACATGCAAAGGTCCCTTGGAGCAGTCAGGCAGCCCATGGGAGGCCAAACCAGCCAGAGCTGTTCTGTGTTCCCTTGGTTTTATGGGGCTCCAGAGTGTCACAATGGTGCCTTGGATCCATGAGGCCTCGCAGTGTCATAATGGTGACTTGATTCCATGGGTTCCAGCAGTGTCACAATGGCCCCTTGATTACATTAAGACCTGCAGTGTCACAATGGTCTCCATGGTTCCCCAGGCCCCACAATGTTGCGTGACTCCTCTGCTCCATGAGCCCTGCAATGTCACAATGGACCTTTGGACCCTGGGGCTTTGCTGTGTCACAATGGTCTCCTCTGGCTCCACAGTGTCACAATGGGCCATTGATGACAGGAGGCCACTCTGTGACACCCTGGAGCTTTGGTTCCATGCAGCCCTGCAGTGTCACAATGGTCTCCTTTGGTTGCCCAGTGTCACAATGGACCACTGATGACGTGAGGCCCTGCAGTGTCACAATGGACCTTTGGTTCCATGCAGCCCTGCAGTGTCACAAAGGCCTTTTGGTTTCACGAGGCCCCACAATATCACAATGGTCCTCTTGGTTCTGTGGGGACCCACAGGGGCACAATGGTCTCCATGATTCCATGGTGCCCCTCAGTGTCACAATGGTCTCTGTGATTCCATCGTGCCTCGCAGTGTCACAATGGCTCCTTGGTTCCATAAGGCTGTAAAGTGTCTTAATTGTCTTTGCATGGTTCCATGAGGCCTTGCAATGTCACAATGAACCTTTGGTTCCATGGAGTCTTGCAGTGTCACAATAGCCCCTTGGTTCCATGTCACGCCAAAGTGTCATAATGGTCTCCATGGTTCCATGAGGCCTTGCAATGTCGCAATGGACCCTTGGTTTGATGAGGCCTCTCAGTGTCACAGTGACACCTACATTCCATGGAGCCACACAGCGTGAGTACAGTCCCCTTGGTTCCAGGAGGCAATGTCAGAAGTGTGCCTTGGTCTCAGAGGGCTCCACAGCGTGACAATGGTCCCTTAGTCTCACAGGGCCCCACAGTGTCACAATGGTCCCTTGGTGTCACAGGGCCCCACAGTGTCACAATGGTCCCTTGGTTCCATGGGCCCTGTGCTGCTGCATTCCCCCCTCTCCTTCTCAGGCTGCCCTGCCAGCTGAGAAATGCTCCTTGGGGCTCAGCCTTGGCCAACAGCCCCTGGGCTCAGCTCCTCTGTAGCTCATCACAAACACTGTCTGCTCCAGGCACTGCTGCTGCCCAACCAGCTCCTGGTTCCTTTAGCAGCAGCCCTGGGAACTGTTTTTGTTTCCTCAGTGGCACAACATCCCTGTTCTCACCCTGCCAAAGAAAGCTGTTGGTGCCCAGTGCGGCCAGGATGAGCCATTGCTGGGACTGAAGCCCCTCTCTTGGGGCCCTGCAAACAGCGCTCCAAAAGGAGCCCTTGGAGCTCTCCTGGGCCAGCGACTCCCTCTGAGCGGGGCCTCTCAGAGCCGGGAACTCTCCCATTTGCTGCACTCAGGGATCCTGAACAAGCACAGAGCCTGGGCCGATCCCCCCACTCCTCCAGGCTCCCACCGGAGCAGGCTGTGGCGCCTTCCCCTCCACGTGAACAAGCGGCCGCGACTCCGCTCCCGTGTGAGCAACCGCTGCTGCTGACCCTTCCCAAAACTGAAGAAAAACAGGTAACCATCCCCAAAGTCAGATCTCCCTTGGCCTATTGAACAAGGCAGCGAATGAGGAGGGCAACCACGGGAGACAGTGAGGATGAGGAAGAGAAGCCCCGTTTCTTCCCTTTACGGGTGGTGCTGATGGCTCCTGGAGTTATTGGCTTTGTACACGCCCCGATAGACACCAGTGATGTGCAAGCGTTCAAGAAAGAGATGGGAAAATTAATGGATGATCCTTTGGGGGTGGCAGAAAGGCTAGATGAATTTCTAGGGACCAGCACCTACACCAAGGAGGATCCAAGTGATCATGAGATCACTGTTCAACAATGAGGAGAGGGACATGATCAGACTAGCTGTGATCAAAGACTGGGAAAAGAGAAACCCCAACAGGGAAAGCGGGGATGAGAGATGGCCAAACCAAAAATTGTCCTGGAATGCCCAGATGGAGGAGGGGAGGCAGAAAATGATAATTTTAAGAAATATGATAATTCAGGGTATCAGGGAAGCGGTACCCAAGGGACAGAACATGAGGAAGGTACTCAGAGAGTGCCAGGGAAAAGATGAAACTCCCACGGAATGGTTGGAGAGGCTCCGCAAGGGCTTGAGAATGTATTTGGGCATGGATCCCGATTCTCCGATCAGGGCGGTTTTGCTAAAAACTCAATTTGTAGCAAAATCCTGGGATGACATTCGGAAAAAGTTAGAAAAGATACATGGGTGGCAGGAAAAGGGGTTGCAGGAGCTGCTTCAGGAAGCCCAGAAAGTCTACATGAGACGAGACGAAGAGAAACAGAAGATCCAAGCTAAGGTATTGGTAGCTGTGGTAAGGGAAGCACAAAAACAGGAGCAGGTCAGAGACACGGTGAAGAAGGCGCTGGCAAAGAAACAGAACTCTTCCCAAGGAAAAGGATCGAATGATCAGAGGAGAGATTTCGAGTGCTATTACTGCAAGCAAAAGGGACACATCTGAAGGAATTGTCCCAACAAAGCCAAGGACCAGGCAATGTTTCAAGAAGTTTAGGGGTGTCAGAGGCTTCTCAGTTTGGGGTCCGGAACACTGAGGGAGCCCTTGATAAAATTAAAAGTAGGACCCCACAGGCAGGAGATGTGGTTTATGGTAGACTCGGGGGCGGAACGGACAGCGGTGCAGCAGCTGCCACAAGGGTGCTCTCTGAGTGATGACTCACTGATGGTAATCGGGGCAAAAGGGGAACCCTTTGAGCTTCCAATCATAAAAGATGTAGAAATAGAAACAGAAAACAAAAGACGTACAGGACATATATTAATGATACGGGATGTGGATTTTAATTTACTGGGGCGGGACATGATGGTAGCCCTAGAAATCGGCTTGGCAGTGGAGAATTCCTGGCTCAGGCTGAGAATGTATAAACTCACCATTCAGGAAGAGGAGAAAATAGACCCGAAGGTGTGGTATGTCAAAGGGGAAGCTGGGAGGTTGGATATAGAGCAGATTTGTGTCGAAATTGGGAGACCAGAAGACCCTATACGAGTCAAACAATATACGGGTCAAACAATATCCCACCGCCATGGAGGGGAGAAAGGGATTGAAACCAGTGATTGACGAGTTGATAAAGAAAGGAACGTTGGAGCCATGCATGTCTCGGCACAACAGCCCAATTTTGGCTGTGGAAAAGACAGATGGGAGCATTAGGCTGGTGCAAAAATTAAGGGCTGTGAATCAGAGCACTAAGACTTTGTTCCCCATGGTCTCAAATCCTTACACTTTGTTGAATAACATTTCTCCTGAGGACACGTGGTACAGCGTGATTGACTTGAAGGATGCTTTTTGGACCTGTCCTTTAGCAGAGGGCAGCAGAGATTATTTTGCATTTCAGTGGGAAGACCCAGAGACGAACAGAAAGCAGCAGCTCAGGTGGACATCGTTGCCTCAGGGCTTTGTGGATTCCCTGAATTTATTCAGGCATGCACTTGAGCAGGTGTTGAGTCATTTTGTACCAACAGAGGGGACAAAATTGCTACAATATGTAGACCATTTGTTGGTTGCAGGTCCAAGGGAGGAGGTTGTAAGGGTGAGCACCGTTGAGCTTTGGAACTTTTTAGGGGAAAAGGGATTGAAGGTGTCAAAGTCGAAGTTGCAGTTCACAGAGCCCAAGGTCAGGTACTTGGGACATTGGTTAACCAGGGGAAAAAAGAAATTGGATCCAGAGGGGGTGGCAGGGATTATTGCCTTACCACCCTTGCAAACAAAAAGGGAGGTCAGACAGCTTTTGGGGTTGTTGGGATATTGCCAGCAGTGGATTGAAGGGTACAGCGAAAAGGTGAAGTTTCTATACGAGAAACTCACCACAGACCGAATCAAATGGATGGAGAAAGACAAAGAAGAATTCAGGGGAGTCAAGGAAGCACTCACAGCAGCACCAGTGCTGAGCCTCCCTGATGTGAAGAAACCCTTTCAGTTGTTTGTGGACGTGAGCAGTCACACAGCACATGGGGTGCAGACACAGGACTGGGCAGGGGCCCGGACACTGGTGGGTTACTTGTCGAGGCTTTTGGATCCGGTCAGCAGGGCTGGCCCACCTGCGTGCAGGCGATTGTCGCTGTAGCATTGCTGGTGGAGGAAGCCAAGAAGGCAACCTCCGGCGCACCGTTGGTAGTATTTGCACCGCACAACGTGTGGGACATACTACAGCAGAAGGCAGACAAATGGCTCACTGATGCTAGATGGCTGAAGGATGAGGCCATTTTGATTCACTCGCAGGATTTGGAATTGAGAACAACGACCGCACAGAACCCTGCACAGTTTTTGTTTGGGGAAGCTTCAGAGGAGCTTGTTCACGATTGCATGGAGGTGGTTGAATTACAAACAAAGATCAGAGGGGATTTAGAAGAGGAAGAGTTGGATGAAGGAGAGAAGTGGTTTGTGGATGGATCAAGCAGGGTAGTTGATGGGAAAAGGAAATCAGGATACGCAGTCGTGGATGGACAGACGGGAAAAGTGATTAAAGCAGGTCCCCTGAGTGCGAGTTGGTCAGCACTGGCATGTGAACTGTATGCAGTTCTGAGAGCCTTGAAGGGACTGAAAGGGAGAAAGGGAACAATTTTTACAGATTCTAGGTATGCCTTTGGAGTGGTTCAGACTTTTGGGAAAATCTGGGAGGAAAGGGGGCTGATCAACACAAGGGGGAAGGGACTGATGCAAGGAGAATTGATCCGGCAAATCTTAGAAGCTCTAAGGGGGCCAGGGGAAACTGCGGTGCTCCATGTAAAGGGACACCAGGCAGGAATTCAGTTCCGACCCGGAAGAAACAATTTGGCAGACCAGGAAGCCAAGACCGTGGCACTGATGACGGTGAATACCCCGTAGATCAAAGGGACTGAGGTCCCAGATGATCCTCCACAGCCCTCTCAAGAGGAGATTGAATGTTACGAAAAGATTGGAGGAAAATTGAAAGAAGGTAACTGGAGATTACCTGATGGGAGAGGACCAGTTTCTAAAGGTTTTACCAGGAGGATTTGTGGAAACTGCACCAGCGAACACACTGGGGGGCACAGGCCCTGGCAGAGCAATTTTTGAAATTTTTCGTGTGCAAGGGAATTTACGAATTGGCCAAAGAAGAGGTACAAGGATGCCTGAATTGCCAGAAAGTTAACAAGACAAGGGCAAAACAGGCCAGCCTGGAGAATCGCCCCGTAGCGTACCGACCATTTGAAAGAATTCAAGTTGGTTTCACAGAATTGCCAAAAGTGGGGAGATTCAAATTTGTGCTTGTGACCATGGACAAATTGACCCATTAGGTGGAGGCTTTTCCTAGCCCATGGGCAAGGGCTCAGACAGTGTCCAGAAAATTACTAGAGGAAATTGTACCCCAATATGGGGTGGTGAATTGCATTGATTCAGACCAAGGAACACATTTTACATCAAAGATTATTAAGTAGATGGCTGATGTGCTAGGCATTCGGTGGGAATACCACACTCCGTGGCATCCCCAGAGCTCAGGACAAGTGGAAAGGATGAACCCGACCTGGAAAGTGCAGTTGTCTAAATTAATTTTAGAAATCGGATGTCTTGGTTGAAATGCCTGCCTCTAGCATTGCTTAATATCAGGATGATGCCTCATTCAGAGACGGGACTCTCACAGTTTGAAATGCTGTATGGGATGCCATATAGACGTGGGATCCCGGTGGGACACCCAAGGCTTGAGGACTGTCAGATTTCAACCATATTTGGTTACAATCAACAAAAATTTGCAAGAACTCAGGAAACAAGGGATAATATCTCAGAGTGCTTCTCTGGGATTCACTATCCACAAAATCCAGCCGGGTGACAGAGTGCTTGTCAAAGTGTGGAAAGATGTACCCCTCTCCCCTCACTGGGAAGGCCCCTTTCTTGTGCTCCTGACAACAGACACAGCCATTCGGATGGCAGAGAAAGGCTGGACACACGCATCTAGGGTGAAGAAAGTCGAACATCAGGAGGAAGCGCCCGAGTGGAAGGTCACTTCTTCCCCAGGCGACTTGAAACTCAGACTCCAACATCCTTGTAAATGACCAACAGTGATCGGATAGGTTGTAGACTGTCTGACTGTGTATGCTATCCGTTTGTACATTTCAAATGTGAATACTGTCAGGGAGTGTTTGTTGTACACTGTAGAAGGGGACAGAGGCCAAAGGGGTTGTGCACTCAGTGTCTGGAGGAGGAGCTTGAGCTGACTGACCGAATCCTAACCCTAGCCACAAATCTAGAATCATTGAATTAGATTCACAGGAGTGGTTTCAGATTTTTCAGAACGGGGTGCGTGGAAAGCTTAGATCAAAGGCAGAGATTCTGGATGTGGAGTGCCGGAAATCAATCAAGGTACCGTGCAGCTCAGATGCCGTCAAGGTTTCACGGTGAGGCGCCTTTAAAAGGAGGTATGCGGCTAGGTCAGAAAATGTGTTCCCTGAAGAATACTCCTGCTGCTGTGAAGATGGTCTTCCCCACCGCTGGTGGCACCCCAGGGGGAGGAGGCAAAGGCAGAGGAGTACGCCTGGTGGGAATCCTGATTGGCCTGAGCCTGGCCATGTGCAGGACGCAGTCTGCACATTGAGGTCCCCATGAGAGGCGGAAACGAGAGCTCTGCAGATGAGTGCGGAAGTTGCACTCAGGTGGTCCCAGTTGTGCAAGGGGATGGGAAACCCTCAGCATACCAAGCCCTGGAAGAATGCATCAAGGAGCCTGGCAGGTACTCTTGGGTGAATGGCACAAGGGTCAAATTATGTAAATTGGACAAGGAGATTTGGTGTATCAATTCTGAGGCAGGGTCAAGGAACGGGCAGTCAGATGAGCACAAGCATCAGATACGGAAACGGAGTGCAGAAATAATGTCAATTCCCATTTGTAACCAATGCAATCGAACCATGTGGGCTGGGGGAAAAACTGAATCGATCTTTGTCGCGGATCAATATGTGAACCCATTGTGTTATGACAATGCGAGGCTGGGGATATGCACGATGAACGGGAAAATGTATTGGATGGGAAGAATTGTTAAATTTGATAGCAAGTTTACCTTAAGCGGAGAACCAATCATATTGGATTTGGCACAGGTGAATGATGATAGGGTGTGCCTGAAATATGACCGGGTTGTCTGTTTCATGAAAAATAAAGATGGTGAGCATCCTGAGGGAAGAATGAGAGAGATCACTCAGGAATTGAAGAGAAGGGAGTCAGAACTGAGGAAGAAACAAATTGAACAAGAGAGATTAAAAACTCTGGAAGAACAGTATGAATTACTTGAGAAAAAAATGCTGATGGGGAATTGCCTTCCCCGGACAGAAATCGATTGATTTGATGCAAGAAATTGCAACTGAACTGGGATTGTCAAATTGCTGGATTTGTGAGGGGCTGAAGTCAGCAGAGAAATGGCCATGAAAAGGGGAAGGTTTGGCTCCGGAACAGCTTCTGAAATGGGAAAATCCAAAAGTCTCAAAGTGGGCACAGAGGCCTTAGGGGTAGATTTTGGACCAGAGGGTAATTGGAACTATTTGCATCAGTCGGGAAGGAAAGGAATATACTGAGATGGTGGGATACACTCCGTGTGTAACTACCCTGACGGTAAATTCAAACAACAAGGGCAAGGTCTGGCAACCAGAACCCCTACGGGGTACTGGAGCCGGAAGAATGAGACCAATTGCGAATGGAACAAAAGGATAGGACTGTGATGAGTCAAAAATCCTGGAGCCAACCCTTTCAAATCCTTGGAGGGCCTGAGGGAATACTGGGGAGACCCAGGGAGGACGAATATCAGATGGAAAGCCCCAGATGGAATTGATTGAATTTGCGGGAAAAAGGCATACAGTGAGTTACCCCCGAGGTGGAAGGGATCATGCACTCTGGGCATGATCCGGCCAGTCTTCTTTACTCTCCCTCGAATGAAAAGTAACCTACTAGGGGCTCCTCTGTATGAGACCCTGAGGAGGGAGAGGAGAAGCTTGAAAAAGATTATACCTGTAATAAGTGGTAAACAAACCTGGGGGGAGGAAGAGTGGCCGGCTGCAAGAATAATTGATTATTATGGACCGAGCACGTGGGCTCAAGATGGAAGCTGTGGGTATAGGACTCCGATTTACCTACTGAGCTGGCTGATTCGGCTGCAGGCAGTGGTGGAAATTGTATCAAATCACACCTCTGAGGCTCTGGATTTACTTAGTCAGCAGCACACCCAGGTATGGGCATTTGTGTACCAAAATCGAATAGCTTTAGACTATTTGCTGGCCGAAGAAGGGGGAGTGTGTGGAAAGTTCAATGAATCAGAATGCTGTATTGAGATTGACAGTTATGGGGAGACCATAAGAGGATTGGCAGACAAAATCAAGAAAGTGGCCCAGGTCCCTGTTCAAATATGGAATTCAATTTTGCAATCTTCGTGGTGGGACAAATTGTTTGATGGGGCCTGGTGGAATACAATTATGTTCTTCATGCTGTGTTCAGTAGCCGGAATCCTATTCCTGCCATGTGTAATTCCTTGTTTTATTAGACTGATCCACTCCGTCATACAGGGGATGCAGATAGCAATAGTGCCCATGGACCCGGAGTTGGCTTCCAGAAGCAACACACCTAAGATCATGAGCCTGGGAGAAAAGAAGTATGCCAGCAACGCTGCCCAAGTATTGGCAAAATTTAAGAAACGAGCGAAAACAAGTGTAAACAATACTGAGTATCAGGGTATTCCACAAGGGGGGTACAGATTGGTTTAATAAAGGTTACTTTCTTTGTGAAAGACCCTTAATGGTGGGTGGCAAATAGAAGTAGATATAAAAAGAATTTAGCAATTTGGGTTATAAAAGAAGCATGAATTAAATTAGTGATATAAAAGGGGAGGGATTGTAATATATGGTAGGGATAATTCATGCTATTAATGTATGGTAAAAAATATTATGAAATCCAAAAGCATGTCTTTGACCATCCCAGCCAGCAGCAGCTGGCTATTTAGATTCAACTAGTTCCCGGACACACATTAAGATAAGGACTGATGCCTTAAAGTAAGGATAGAAGCGTCCAGGGCGATGATCACTGGATTCTTGAGTCCTCAGGAGCCACCCAAGAGCGATTATCGCCTTGCCAATTGCATCTATCAGGAAAGTCAGCAGCGCCAAACTGATACATCTGCATACACGGCTTCCCTGGAGCCGATTGACACCAATGGCACACCTGGACCCAGCTTTTGTCCAGCTCTGCACATGGAAAGAAACAGCGATGCGTGTGAAGAGTTACAAAGGAAATTTGGTCATCTTTGCCTCGGGCACAATGAACTGTATAAAACCTCTCTGCAAGAAGCAGCGTGTGTGAATGGGGGAGACTCTGACACTCGAGGGGTCAGGTCCAGGTTCACCCAGCGCCAAACTCGGGCTCGACGCTGTCTCTTTGGCTGTGGTGGTTTCGAATATTGGAATTCGGTCTTGCAGACAAATTAATAAATCTTTGCTAAATTTTTGATAATTTTGGCTCACGATTTGATCATTTATAACAATGGGAAGCAAAATTCCAACTCTTCACCCTCTCAGGCCATCCCAATGAATTTGGGAAGTTTGCAACTTTTTGGAACTACTTGAGTTGATCAATGGGAAGTAAAGCTTTTCTGAATTGAGGAATCTTAAACCCCCAATTCTTCTGTGCCTTCAGTAAGATGTTTTTGTGCTGAAGGAAATTACTTCAATGAGAAAATAATTTCAGCAGGGAGTGGGACCTTCTGGCAGAGACCAAGTGTTGCCAGCAGTTGCTCCAGGTGCTGCTGCCAACAGCCCCTGCAGGAAGGAGCACAGCCCCCAATGCACGTGGGCTTTGGCTCCCTGTGGCACAGAAGCCCCCGGGGGCACAGGTCTCTGGAGCAGGAGACGGGCACCAGCGCTGCCAGGGCTCGGGGGGTGGCAGCTCTGCTTGGGCAGGGACTCTGCCACACCTGCTGATGTCAGCGCCCCCTGGGCCCCAGGGGTCAGAGCAGCATTCATGCCCTGGCCCACACGTTCCTTGTGCGTGTCACACCCGCGGGTTTAGGATGGCCACCAGCTGGGACGAGTCCCAAGGAGGCAGTGCCAGCTTCTCTGGAAGGTCCTGTGCCCTTCCCAGCACGGCGTCAGCAGCCCTGGGGGCTCCTTCTGCTGTCCTGAGGCCGCAGAGCCGAGCAGCGTTTGCTGATGCTCTGAGCCCTTCCTAAAGATCCTGTGCGGGCTGTCTTAGACACCTGGGGCCAGGCATTCCTTCCAGCCTGGGCCACTTTGGCTGGGCTGGGGGCGGCCCCAGGGCAGGCGGCAGTGTGTGCAAGGGCCCTGGCTGGCACGCTGCAGCACGGTCACCGTGCCATGGAACGGAACCCGGTGACCAAGGCCCCTTTGTGACACGTGGGAAATAGAAGCTTGCCCGGGTGCTGGGAGCACGCAACGGGGCAGAACAGGACAGAGCAGTGCCGTGAGGAGCCCCCACACAGCACACTCGTTCCTGTCTGACCCGGAGCCTTTGCGAGGCCTTATTCCTGCAGCTGACCTTGAGGCCAGGCCACAGGACTTGGTGACGTGTGGCCTTGCCAAGACTTCTTTTCTGCAGGTGCTCTCAAGGGCAGGGTGTGGGACTTGGTGCCCCAGAGGCATCTCCCATCCCTGCCACCAGTGCCCTCGAGGCCCGACCACAATCGTTGTCAGGAGTCTCCTGTCCTTGTGGCAGGAGCCCTGGAGACCAGAGTGCAGGACTTGCTGTCCTGTAGCCTTGCCCAGGCTTCTGTCTTGAAGGTGCCTTCCAGGCACAACTGCAGGACTTGCTGACTCGGAGCTTTTCTGAGGCATCTCTCCTGCAAGTAGCCACAAATCCAGCCACTAACATGGAGCAGAGACCCCCGAGAGCGCCCAAGGTGGCCTGGGGGAAAGAGGAGGAAGAAGGCCCTGCAGCTGCCCCAGCACAGGAGACCAAAGAGGTGCTGCCAATTGAGCTGCTGCAGGAGGGTGAGTGGCAGAGCTGGGCCACAGGCTTGGTGCCTGCAGCCAGCTTGGCGCCTTTGCATCCCATTCCATCCCAACCCATCCCATCCCATCCCATCCCCTGGGCCATGCCCATGGACAGGACAGAAAAGGGGCCGGGGCCCCGCAGTGGCCGTGCTCCATCCCCTGGGGCATCCCGGGGCTCTCCCAGCCTGGGCAGGGCAGGGCTAGGCTGTGTTCTCCGGCCTCTCCCGCAGCCCCTCAGCTCTGCCTGCGCTCGCTCTTTGCCAGGTGCAGCCCTGGAGCGCACACAAGAGCAGGAGCCCGCCCGTGGCCTCTTCTGCAGAACAGCGCAGGTACCTGCAGCCATCCCCACCTGGGCTGGGCCTGCTGGCACCGCGCTTGCAGCATTGCCTGCAACATGCCTGGCTTCTTGCCCTTCTCCTACAGCTGGTTTGCAAATTCATCAAGAAAATTCGGGCGGAAGAGACCAGCACCATGGGCACTGGGCTCAGAGCCTATTCACACATCTTCAAAACCAAGACCAGTGCTGCTCTGCTGGATATGCTCGTAGAGGAGGGCTTTTCCAACCCAAAGCAAGTAAGCAGCCTGTGGCCAGGCTTTGATCCTCCCAGGAATTGCTTGCTCGCCCAAGCCATGCCTGCTGCTCACTGGAACTCTTGGAGGCCATGGCAGCGTGGTGGCAAGGGAAGCACTTGTCTGGAGAAGCTGGGGACATTCCTCCTTCTGGCAGCTTTCCAAGTCTCCCCGTGCCTTCTCCAGGTGCCCGCCATGGTCAGGTACATCCACCAGTGGCTCCTGGCCAATCAGTTTGCTGAGCACAGGCTGAACAGGAGCCTGCTGGATCTGACGGAAGCACAGCCTGCTGACGTAGTCGTGACGCTGCTGCGTGTGGCCCCGTCCTGTGACAGGTATGGGGCCCACCTGCCCAGAGGGCCTCAGGGCTCCCCAGCCCATTAACCTGTAGAGCCTGGCCCAGGTTGTACAGGTTGTAGCCTGGCCTGACCAACAGAGAGTTCCAGAGCCCTCTGGCTGCTCCCTTTGCCAGCCCTGGCACATCGGCCCCCGAGCCTGCTGCCATGCTCCCTCGCTGCCCCTCAGAGGCCTGTCCCCACAGGGCTGGGCTGCCTGGCTGCTGCTGGCCATTGGCATTGGGCAGAGGCAGAACTGGCAGCCAGCTCAGCTCCCCCGGTGCTGTGTCTGAGACCCCCCTGAGACAGAGCTCTAACCCCACAGAGCTGCTTTCACCATGTGGAAGAGCATCATGTGCTCGCCCAGGACTGCAGAGCCAGCGCTGCTGATACTCCTGCACGTGCTGGGGAGCTGGCCCAAGCACAGCACGTGCACCGCCGATGGGGACCAAACGGCTGTCTTTGGCCTGGCTGTGAGTTTCTCTAACTGGCCTTTGCTGTCCCCAAGGCTGCCTCTCCATCCCCCTTCCCCCACTGCATCTCCCTGCCTCAGGCGCTGGCCTGAAACCTGGCCCAGGGGCAGCTCCAGGCCCAGCAGGCCCCGTGCTCCCCCTGCCTCTCTCCGGGCCTCTCCCTGCCAAGCTCGGGCCCTGCCACACGGACGCCTGGGCACTGAGCACTCTCTCGGGGGGCTTTGTCCTTTGCAGGCAACCGTGGTGATGTGGAAGATCCTCCAGGTGCCCTGTGTCCCACATATGGTGACGGTGCATTTCCCCCGCCTCTTTGTGCATCTGCTCTCCCAAGTGTTCTTCAGCACTCTGGATATGCCAGAGGAGGTCGATGCCTTCTGGAAGGGGATATGCCAGGAGGAATACGGCCTTGCCACCAGCTCCAACAGGTGCTCCATCCCACTCCTCCTGTCCCTGCCATGTCCCTGGCCAGGAGCCAGTGCTCCCAGCATGACCTGGCCTTTGCTGTGCACGCAGGTTTGCAGTGCGGACCCTGAAGTGCCTGCTCTGCCGAATGCAGCACGAGGATGTGGTGGTGGCAATGGAAAGCCATCGTGGCTGGGACACGCTGCT
This sequence comes from Agelaius phoeniceus, assembly GCF_051311805.1. Classification (NCBI taxonomy): domain Eukaryota; kingdom Metazoa; phylum Chordata; class Aves; order Passeriformes; family Icteridae; genus Agelaius; species Agelaius phoeniceus. The sequence goes on from NC_135271.1 coordinate 5,493,208, forward strand.
ATGTGCTGACACCCACCACTGTGCCGTGGCTCTGCTGGCCAGGTGAGAGCCCCTTCTCCCCACAGCCTCTGAAATGTGTGCCCAGGGAGCTCCACAGAGTCCCCGAGTCGTGGGCCAGAGGGCCTTGTCACCGAGGGATGGCCAAGCAGACTGGAAAAGGCTGGCAGAGGAGGGTGCCCAGAAGAGCTGCCTCCCAAATAGCCCAGGGCCCCTTGCAGGATGCTGGCGAAAGAGCAGAGCTCTGGGAGTCAGTCCTGGCAGAGCTTTGTCCCCCTGGCCCACAGCCTTGGCTCCTTTTTCTCCTGCCAGGGAGATGTGCTGTGTCTCCATCCCCTTGTGCTCCCGCATCGCTCGCTACCTGCTACGGCTGCTCAGCACACAGGAGCCACGCTGGCAGCTGCCCGCCCTGGCCTTCCTTGTGGAGGTGAGCCTGATGGCCAGGGCTGCCTGGCTGAGCTGCCTGCCAGCTCTCTGCCCTCTTTCAGCCACAGCTGCCTGGGACGGTGCCCGCGCCCTGTGCTGCTGCCTGGGCCCAGCCCTGTGTGGCTCTGGGCTCCTGCCGGCTGGCTCCCCTGTCACTGGCCTGTGCCTTTCAGGTCCTCCCGTTCCTGGACTTGAGTGAGCGTGGTGCTAAAAGAGTCCTGCAAATCTTGTCAAGGCAGCTGCAGAGCCAGTGCAGAGAGAGGCGTCGCCTGGCGCTCAGGGCCCTTCTTGAGCTCATTGAGGAGCCCTTCATGGTGAGAAGGGGGCAGAGGCTGAGGCTGAGCTGGGGAATGCAGTCGCTTGGGCTTGGCAGGGCTTTGGCTGCTGGGGCAGCTGCTCCCAGCTCTCCTGCCTCCCAGTTCAGCTGCTCCAGTGCTTGGCGACAGGCCTTTGGCCTCTGGGCCCTGCGGCAGCAGGATGGCATTTCACAAACTTGTCTTCTGCACAGACCAAAAAAATGTGGAGCCTGACTGAAAGTCTTGTGCAGTTCCTGTGGGATGCAGATGGAGAGGTAGTTTTCATGACAGTCATGCTACTCAGCTTTATCATCTTGGACAATGACACGCTGATGCCCGGCCCCATCACACTGCAGCTGCTTGAGGCGCTCCTGCCACTCTTTGACCTCGTAAGGCTCACTGCCCCCAGCCATGGCCACTGGCTGCTGCCCGCACACTTTGTGCCCTGTGCATTTGCAGGCCTGCGCCAAGCTGAGCCCCGTGCAGCCGCAATGCTGAGCTCATGTCTTCTTGCTTCCATACAGAACAATTGGCAGGTTCAGCTGATCTCCATACTGCTCTTCCGAACATTGGTGACTCTTCCACAGGAAAGGGAAAAAAAGGCCCTGAAGACACCCCTGCGCCAGAGCCTGCTGCCCCTCTTCTTCCACTGCCATGATGACAATCGGCTTGTGACACAGGTGAGGACTCGTGGGCTGCTGCCGTCCCCCTGGCAGGGGGCTCGGCTGTCTCCTGCCCTGGCGCCTGCCAGGCTGCAGCCTCCTGCAGGCCTTGGCACAGGGACGCGGGTCCTGCGCCCTGGGCTGCGGGGCCATCTGCGCGGCTCTGCTGCTCTCCAGGCTTCTCAGGAAACGCTGCTTTGTGTGGCCAAGTTCCTGAAGAGGAGGGATCTTGAAAGACTGCTGAAGAGCCAGAATCTGTGGAAGTTCAGCAAGTGCCTGGTAAGGACGGCCTGCAAGCCCCAGCCTCAGTCCGGAGAAGCCCCCTGAGGGCGCTGCTCAGAGTGTGGGGCTGGGCAGCTGTGCCCCTGCCCGCTGCTGCAGCCAGAGGCCGCGCGGGCTCTTCTCCAGGCTCCCGTGGGCCCGGTATTGCTGCGGGGCGGGCGGCCCCGCGTCTCCCCGGGCAGCAGCCGGTGCTCTGCCCTCTCCCCTCGGGAGCCCGGCGCCGGCGGCTGCTGGCCGCGCCTCAGGCCTGTGCGGCCAGGGGAGGCCGGGGCTGGGCGCAGGCAGCGCCCGGCCCAGGGGCTGAGCCCGCGCCAACCCTTCCCTCCTGCCGCTCTCTGCAGCTGGCAGAGGACAGGAGCAGAGCGGCCGAGCACCTGCGCCGGGCCCTGCCCTACCTGCAGAGCCCACAGGAGTCCTTGCGAGCGGCGACCATCAGGTTCATGGGTGAGCCACGAGCCCGGGCTCCCTCCCCGGCCCAGCCCGCCGCAGCTCGGCCCCAGCCCCGCCTGCTGCCCCGGCAGCGCCAGCCGGGCCCGGCGCCGTGGAGCCCCGCCTGGGCTGGGCATTGCTGCTGCCGCCCTCTGGCAGCCGTGCCCTGGGGCGGCAGCGTGCGGCAAGGGCCCGGGCTGAGCCCTACCGGGCCAGCAGCCCGTGTGGCCACAGCGCCGGCAGCGCCGCTGGCAGAGAGCTCTGCCGCTGGCGCCGTGACAGGCTCTGTGTTCACAGGCATGGCTGCGCGGCACCTGAGGGGGAAGAAGGAAGAGCTCCGGCTCATCTGCAGCGGTGAGTGAGGCCAGCGGGGGCTGCCGGGGGAGCTGCAAGCCCTGCCCCGGCTGCCGAGGGCTCTGCTCCCTGTGCGCACCAGGGGCGGCGTGGCCAGAGCACACCGAGATTTCAGGGCCACCCGGGGGATTCGTGGCCAGCAGTTTTGGGCTGGTCCCCTTGCTCCCTGCTCCCTCCTGCCCATGGCTAGAGCCGGCTGCCATGGCCCTGCCAGGGGGCTCTCCTCGACTCCCTGCAGATCCGGCTCTGACCATGGCTCTGTCCCTCTCTCTTTCAGCCCTTCAACACCTGACAGAGGACACCAGCAGTGCCGTGTCAGACGTGGCACTTCCAACATTGGATGTCCTCCAGGCACTACAGAGTGAGCAATATTCCATCTTCCAGAGGCTGCAAGATCAGCTCCGCAGGGCATGGAGGACTCGGCCTCGTCTCTCCAGGCTCGGCTGGCTGCGCTGCTGCAGCTCTGCAGAGAGCTGATCCCAGAGGCTCTGTCTGCTGGGGCCACCTGAGCCAGGGGGAATTTTCCATTTCTCTAAGATTGTTCTTTTCTTCTCTTTGTCTATTCTTTAGTATATGAATATATGTGTTATAATACCCAGACTCCCAGGAGCTTTCTTTTGCTACCCAGGCTCAGCAGGGCATAGGGGAAGAGGGGGGCAAGGGTGCCTGGGCTCAGCCAGCTGTCCAGGTGTGCAGTGTTGCAGGGAAAATGGCCAGAAGCCCCTTGGCCTTTGGTGGTTCTGCTGAAGCCTTTGTGCTGCCCACAGAGCGGCTGGCCAGGGCCCAGAGCTGCGGGGATCCCTGTGAGAGCGGTGCCTGGAGATGGCCACAAGCCCTGTGCCAGGCAGGAAGCGCCCTCTGTGTCCTCCTGCCCGTCTGCTGCTGGCTGGATTGCTGAGGGCTCCTGGGTGCCTCTGGATGGGGCTCCTCTGGAGCTGCTGTGGGGCTGTGGGGCTGCGGCGCTGCTGCCGGGCAGCTTGGCCGGGCTGGGGCAGGGCCTGAGGGGATGGGGCCATGAAGGGATGAGGGGCTGGGAAGCCCTGACAGGACACGGCAGTGGGAAGGCACGAGGGGGATGTGAGGGTGTGGGTGGCCGTAACGTTGGCTGGAAGGGGAGTGGCTTGGAGACAGAGAGAGCACTCACCCCGATGTTCATGTGGCAAACAGGGAGCGTTTATTCTCAAGCCCTTCCTTCTAAAGGGCCTTTGACAAACCCTGTCTGGATAATTTCATTGCTCTGATCTCTATGCCCTGTCAGAATCTGGCCAGTGAAATGCTCCAGCCCTGGGAGAGATGTGACTGAGCGAGGCCCCTGGCAGTCAAACCAGGGCTGGTACATTCACACAGCACGAGCCAGCCTGCACTGTGACACACGGGAACAGAGTGCAAGGCACAGCTCCGGGTGCTCCCCAGGAACCTCAGCTCTGGGAGCCCTGTCTGCCCCAAGCTCCAGGGGCTGCAGTGCGAGCCCGGCTGGGCTCTGCCCTGGGGCCATCCTGCAGGGACAGCTGGACACAGGGAGCATTCCCTTGCCACAAACAGCCAAGCCAGGGCTGCAGGGCAGCTGCTGCAGCCCGGACTGCACTGTTGTGTGCTGTGCTCTGGGGCTGGGGTTCCCCGCCCAGGGCACTGGGCTGGTGTGCCACAGGAGACAGAGAAGCTTCAGCTTCAGCCTAACTGAGGTGGGTGTGTGGGCTGGGAAGAGTAGGGAGGCTCAAGGGGATTCACAGAGCTCATCCTGCTGCAAGGACAAGGAAAAGGGAGAGGGAGCTCAGCAGTGAGGAGAGCTGAGGGCTGGAGAGTGGCTCTGAATGACACTAAAATCCCACTGGACCTCTGAGACATTGCTGCTCCTCAGCCAGTCACAAGATGAGTCCCTAAGCCTGGGGCTCTGCCTTCCTCATGGTGAGGGGCACCAAGGAAGGCAACAGGGTGATGGAGACTGCAATGGGCTGGGAACTCACTGGGGGAAAAGAGGGAGCAGTTGGGAAGTAAAAGGCAGGTGGGGGAGTGAACTGTTCAGAGAAGGGCTGAGCTACAACTTGAGCAAGATGAAAAATGTCATTTGGGGTCATCCCAGATTGATTTCATTTCAGAAGTTACTGAACAAGTTTAGTTTTTGGGGCGTGTCATGTTTTCCCTTGGAAGTATACACTCTGCAAACTTGGGCTGTGCTGCCAAAATGCTCAAGCAAGTCTGTGCTGCAGGTCACACCATTTCTTCTTTGGCTGATTCCAGCCCGGTGCTGAGCCCAGCAGAGCCCTGGCAGAGCCCAGAGCAGCGTCAGCAGCCGCAGAGCCCGGCTGCAAGGAGAGAAAGCAGAAAGTGCCCGTCAGCTGAGGGCTCCTGTGCCCTTGTGCCAAGTCCTGCGGGGCCCAGGCCATGCTGGCTGTGCCCAGAGCTGTGCCCAGAGCTGCCCATCCCTGCTGCCTTTGGCAGCAGAGCAGGAGGGCAGGACATGTGCCCAGCCTGCAGCCAGCCACGGCACATCCAGCCCTCAGCAGCTGCCCAGAGCAGGATGCTCCTGTGCTCGCTGCCATCTCCCAAAAGCTCTGATCCCACCCTGCCAAGCACACAGGGACCCACCTCACGCCAGCCATGGCTGCAAGAAAAGCTGCTCCCAAACCATGGCCTCAGCCTTCTCCAAGGGCACCGCCCATCCACGCCACAGCTGCTCCCAAGCACTTCCCCATCCACACTGGACCACCTAGAACGCTTCCTCTGGAAAAACAAACAAAAATTATTGAAAATAGATTACAGACAAAAGGGGGAAACAAGGTCAAAAATATACCAGGGCCTTGAGGAAGGCCCAACCCCTGCATGCCAGGGAAAAACCCACCCATGGGTGAGGGAGGCCCAGGCTTTCTCCCTTCCCCCCTGCACTGCCGCCCAAAATCACAGTGATCCCAAAGATAACAAGGGCAGTGCAGCAGCCCAGCCCTTCCTTGCCTGCACAGCAAAGCAGCCCCTGCACAGCTTCTGGAGTCCCACCTCTGCTCCCAGCATGGGGCTTTGTTTGTGTCGGGCTGGCTGCCCCAGCCCCAGCCCTAGCCCAGGCCACGGTGGCTGCTGGGGGCTGTTGGCAGGACCAGGAGCCCACTCCCATTTGTACCCACCCCAGCCCATGCCCCAGCCCTGCCAAAAGCAGCTGGGCAGCGACTAAAGGATCAGCTGCACCCGCCCCAGCAAAGGGGGAACCTTTGCTTCCCAGCCAGGCTGGGCCATGCCCAAATCTGGGAGCATCGCCCTGTGTGTGGACTCATCTGCAAATTCCCTGTGGAGCCTGGCTTTGAAGAAGGTGCCCCAATCAAAGTCCAGCATCTTCAGCTGGCCAGTAGCCAGGTCCAGGAAGAGCTTGTCATCCTTGATGTCATCCTCCCTGTCTCCAGCAGCAGCATCCCCACCCGGTACAGCTTCTCCAGGGGCTCCTTCTCCTTCTCTGGGGGGACACCAGGCTGTCAGGGTCTGCCCAGGGCCCCAGCTGTCAGGAAACCAGGACAAGCAAAACCAGCTCAGAGGGCAGCCACCAGTGATGGGCAGAGCAGCTCATCTGAAGCACAAGGGCTGCGTGTTCCCGTCTGATGAGCCCTGGGCAGTGACACAGGCAGGACAAAAAAGTCTGGGTTCCTTTGCTACTCATTGCCAAGGCATGTGTGGAGCTGTAACTTACCAGGGCCCTGCATGAAAGTGTGCCTGTGGCTCTCTCCCTTCTTCTACGGCAGAGGAATATCCTGCATCCAAGGATGACAGAACAGCTCTTCTAATGAGGGTCTTTCCAAGTCCAGCATGGATAAACACCGCCTGATCAGATCTTGGCACTCTGGGGAGAGAAACCAGAAACCACCGGGCAGCTGGAGAAGGGTCCTGTTGGCTCTGCCCCACTATTGCCATGCCCAGGCCTTGCTGGATGTGCTCAGAGCTGGGCCTAAACTTTCCCATCAATTCCCTGTTTTGGAGGAGAGCAGGAGAGCAGGACATGTGCCACCTCCTCAGCAGCTGCCAGAGCGGGATGCTCACGAGCCTGCTGCTGGCTCCCAGCACTGGGATTCCCCCCGTGCCCAGAGAAGAGGATCCACCTTGAGAGAGCCCTTGTGGCAGTGGGAGCTGGCCCCAGCTGATGTTCTGGCCCCTCCTGAAAGGGTGCTCCCTGCAGACCATCTGGTGCAGCAGGATGCCCAGGGACCAGATCGTTGCTGCCTCGCCATAGTACCAGCCAAAGTGGGTCCATTCCAGGAGGCTGTATGACCGTGTTTCTATGGAATACAGATGGAGTTCAGCAGGGGGATGCTGCTGCTCCCAGAGCCTGGCCCCAGCATCCCTGGGTGTGTGGGGGCTGCATCAGTGGCACACGGGGTGACCACTGCCCTCTCGCCAGCACCTGGGACTTGTGTTGACTTAGGCTTGGAAAAGAAGCCACTGGTGTTAGAAGAGGGCTGTGGAAACCCTGGCAAGGCCCAACCATGGCAAGGAAGAACCCACTCACTGCTGGTGAAAAACCATGCTGTTATGAATTTGAACAAGGCCAGATTTTGAGAAGGAAACAGGCTCTCGTTTCTCAAAACAAACTACAGACGACAGGGAGTTTGAGATAAGCCCAAACTCCCACACAACAACCCAAAGATAATGATGCGTCCCAAACACGCTGGGTTCTCCCCCATATAGTACATCCCCCAGAAGGAGAAGAACCCCAACCCAACCAAACCCTCATTTTATAACCCCTCTCAGGTCCAGGATTGGTGGGGTTTGGATCCGCACGTTGATTGGTCGTTTTTCCAGTGTTCTCATTGGTCCTTATCGATATTCATTCTGGACCAATCATTTTCTCAGGGCATCGAATGATTGGTCAAGTCCCCTGTCCAATCACCTCCCGCCCCCCTTTGACTATCACCCCCACCAAACCCTGGACCTCCCCTCCTCAGGACCCACAACAAACACCCATCAACTCACCCCAAAACAACAAGTCCCAACCCAGCCCAAATTCAACACAAATTGGATGTAATAAGTAGCAATACGTTTGTTCATTAATTAACTCAATAGCTAAATAATTATACAATATAAAAGCAATAACTAAATAGCTAATACCGCTTGATTCTTAAATGTGCAGGCACACATGGTTGCTTGGCTTGCAGGAATCGTATAGTGCTTTGGGAATTCCATGGTAAAGATATACCTTATAAAGGAAAGTTCACCCAGTGGTCACAGAGGAAGGCTGTAACAACAATCCTTAAAATCGCAAGAATTGCTTAGGCTTGCAGGAATCGTATAGTGTTCTGAAAATTCCACTGTATAGGTATGCCTTAGAAGGAAAAGTTCACTCAGCGGTTAAAGAGGAAGACTAAGAGCCTTCATCCCACGACCACCAGAAGGCAGAAAAAGATCCCCTAGCAACTGAATGAGCAAGCGCAAAAGACAGACCACATCATCCCTGGACCCGGGAGAAAAAGGCAATAAAAGGTGGACTGTGGGGATAGGAACAGTGCGAGCCTAGAGGAGCGGAGACTCCCGGCCGCCCAGCGCTGAACTTTGCTTATTCTCGCTTGCATAATAATAAAAATATTTATAAGATCCTTAAATCCAGTGGACTCATTTATCACAATTTGGTGCCGTGACTCGGATCCAGAAAACGGGGTTGGTTCGAGAATCCTGGGGGGGCGCCCCACCACCTGGTGGCCCTGGCCTTCTCACCCGACCCCTCATCTGGACTGACGAACCTAAATTCGGGAATAAGCAAGGAAAACACTGGTAACCCTGTAAACTTTGTGCACGAAGATCCGAGCGACGACACAGGACGCGTGAATATACGAGGTGAACCGCTCGGTTGGGGTTGGGATCCCAGGGCACGGTGAATGAGACGTCCAACTGCGGACGACGTGAGAGGGACCCTCTATAGTGCGGTTCTCGTAGCCCGCGAGGGAGCGAGCCACGACCGAGGGGTTTTGTGCGTGTGTGTGTGTGGAGGTGCCTTGGAAGATGGGGCAGAAGAAGAGCAAGCCTTCTGATCCCATGGGGGAGGGTCCCCAGTTACCCCCAATACCTAAGGACAGTCCGTTAGGATTAATGATCAAGTATTGGGATGACTTTCCTACCAGAAAGGGGAAGGATAAGGCAAAAATGATAAATTATTGCATGGTAGTGTGGGGAGATAAGAATCTGGATTCAGGAAGTATATACTGGCCCATTTTCAGATCCTTTGAGGATTGGGTCTGTCAAGCCCTGAACATTTATGTGAATTCTAAAGAGCCGGTGAACTCGGAGGAGAGTGCATATGCTAAATTATGGTTGGTAGAAAGTAATGAGCAAACAGCTAGGCTGTTCCCCCTTAAGGGAAGTCAAGGGGAGGAGGAAAAAAAGAAAAAGTCTCAACCGGAGGAATATGTTCCTATATATCCTCCCCCGTATATACCACCAGCTCCCCCTGAACCCCCCCTAAATGCATTCCCGGCATCAGCTCCTAATAGACAGCAGGTCATGGACTCCCCGGATTGCAGGAGGTGTACTCAGAGTCAGATGAGAACAGTAATTGAGGAAGGAGAGAGCAGTGGGTTGTTCCCTCTCAGAGAAATAGCATTAGGAGGACCTCAAGCTGGGATGGGGTTTGTCACTGTCCCCTTGAACTCAGGAGATTTCTGTGAGTTTAAGAAAGAGATGGGAAAATTATTAGAAGACCCTATAGGAGTAGCAGAAAGAGTGGATCAGTTCCTAGGGCCAAACATATATACTTGGGTGGAGATGCAATCCATTCTAGGCATCCTATTTACAACAGAGGAGAGAGGGATGATTAGAAGGGCAGGAATGAGCATTTGGGACACCCAACATGTTCAAGGTCCTGCGGCTGATGTGAAATGGCCCTTGCAAAATCCCAACTGGAACAAGCAGGACCCCAACCATCGTGGTCATATGCAGGACTTAAGAACCATCATAATCCAGGGCATACGAGAGGCTGTGCCCCGGGGACAAAATATAAGCAAGGCATTCAAAGAGTGCCAAGGAAAAGATGAGACCCCCACTGAATGGTTGGAAAGATTAAGGAAGAGTTTTCAGTTATACTCAGGGGTGGACCCAGAGACGCCAATGGGGCAAGCACTCCTTAAAACAGTTTGTAGCCAAATCATGGGAGGATGTTTGAAAGAAATTAGAAAAGTTAAAGGATTGGCAGGACAGAGGACTTGATGAATTGCTCAGGGAGGCTCAGAAGGTATATGTTAGACGGGAGGATGAGGCACACAAAAGACAAGTTCGGATGATGGTGGCAGCAGTCAGGGAGGGACAGCGAAACAACCTTCCAGCACGAGAAAGAAGTGGCATGAGGAGAGGTCCCCGGGATTTAGGAGCACCCCCAACTAGAGGGAGAGAAGGAACAGTGTGCTACTATTGTGGTGGAAAAGGACACATGAAGAGGGAATCCCGAAAGAGGCTTAGGGATGAGAAAATGTTCAAAGAGGATTAGGGGGGTCAAGGGCTCTATCTATTGGGGACCCAAATGTCATCGGAGCCCTTGGTAAAACTTAAGGTGGGTCCCCAGCAAACCCCCATAACCTTCCTTGTGGATACAGGGCTGAGAGATCAACAGTTCAATCTTTGCCCCCAGGATGTAAGATTTCACCTTCCACACTACAGGTTATTGGGACAAAAGGAGAACCCTTCAAGGTTCCTGTAATTAAAGATGTTTTAATAGAATCAGAGAAGAAAATAGGGGTAGGATCACTGCTACTGGTCCCTGAAGCTGATTACAATTTATTAGGAAGAGATTTAATGGTGGAATTAGGGATAAACATAACTATTGAAGAAAAACAGCTGAAAGTCAGGTTGGGCCCCTTACGGGTCACTGACGAAGAGAAAATCAACCCAGAAGTCTGGTATACCCCTGATACAGCAGGAAGATGGAATATAGAGCCCTTCACAGACAACATTCAAAGCCCAGAAATCCCAGTAAGGATAAAACAATATCCCATGTCAGATGAGGGGCGAAGGAGACTAAAACCAGAGGTAGAACGGTTAATACAACAAGGGCTCTTGGAACCTTGCATGTCTCCCTTCAACAGCCCCATCTTACCTGTAAAGAAACCAGACGGAAAATACCGATTAGTACATGATCTAAGGGAAATAAATAAGAGAACCATTGCCCGGTTCCCTGTAGTAGCAAACCCCCACACATTGCTCAGTCAATTGAAACCAGATGATCACTGGTATAGTGTTATAGATTTGAAAGACGCCTTTTGGGCATGCCCCTTGAAAGAAGAATGTAGAGATTATTTTGCATTTGAATGGGAAGATCTCGATACCCACCGAAAGCAACAACTAAGGTGGACAGTGCTCCCACAGGGATTCACAGAATCCCCGAATTTGTTTGGGCAGGCACTAGAGCAAATAATGAAATCCTATACCCCAAACCAAGGAATAACTATTGTTCAATATGTAGATGACCTTTTAATTGCTGGAAAAAGGGAGGAATCAGTTAGAGAAGAAAGCATTAAGCTTCTGAACTTTTTAAGCATCCAGGGGCTGAAGGTGTCCAAAAGTAAATTGCAATTTGTAGAAGAAGAAGTGAAGTACCTAGGACACCGACTTAGTAAAGGAACTAAAACACTAGACCCAGGGAGGGTTAAGGGAATCCTCTCCCTTCCTCCCCCAAGAAATATGAGACAAATCAGGCAGCTATTGGGTCTTGTAGGATACTGCAGACAATGGATTGAAAACTTTAGTGGTAAAGTAAAATTTTTGTATGAAAAACTAACTGCTGAAGGGTTGATGAAATGGCTGAGAAGGATGATGAATCATTAAAACAATTAAAAGAGGAATTGGCTAATGCCCCGGTGCTAAGCCTCCCGGGTGTTAGGAGACCCTTTTATTTGTTTGTTAACACTGAGGCAGGAGTAGCATTTGGGGTGCTGGCTCAGGACTGGGCCGGCAGTCGAAAACCAGTAGCATTTATTTCTAAAATACTAGACCCCGTAAGTAGAGGATGGCAAACATGTTTGCAGATTATAGTGGCAACAGCCCTCTTAGTGGAAGAAGCTCTCAAAATTACCTATGGAGGAGAACTGAAAGTCTTTACCCCCCATAACATAGGGACAGTATTGCAACAAAAGGCAGAAAAATGGATAACAGACTCAAGACTTTTGAAATACGAGGGCATTTTACTGTCATCCCCTCGGTTGATACTTGAAACCACCTCTCTGCAAAACCCCGCTGAATTCTTGTTTGGAGATCCACAGGAGGATTTAACTCATGACTGCCTACATAGCATAGAAAAACAAACAAAAATTAGGCCGGACCTCAAAGAGGAAGAACTGGAAGAGGGAGAAAAGTTATTTGTGGATGGGTCCTCTAGAGTTGTTGAGGGAAAGCGAATCTCCGGATATGCGATTGTAGGAGGTAAAAATTTGGAAATAATAGAATCCGGACCTTTGAGTCCTAGTGGGTCAGCCCAGGCCTGTGAGCTGTATGCAGTATTGCGGGCTCTAAAATTCTTGGAAGCTAAGGTTGGGACCATCTACACAGACTCAAAATATGCCTTTGGAGTGGTACATACCTTTGGGAAAATTTGGGAAGAAAGAGGGTTAATAAACTCCCGAGGAAGAGAATTAATACATCAGGAACTAATTACTCAGGTACTACAAGCTTTAAGAGGCCCAAAGAAAACAGCAATAGTACATGTTAAAGGACATCAAAAGGGTCTCTCCCATTTGATCAGAGGAAACAACACAGCAGACAGAGAGGCAAAGGAAGCTGCTCTCAGAAAATTCCAGGATCAGGGGATAAGGAGAACGCGAGATGATGAGAAAGTTCGAGTCCTGAGCTTTACAGCCCAGGAAAAGGAGAAATTAGACAAAATGGGAATAAAAGAGAATGGGGGTATTCGAAAATTGCCAGATGATAGGGAGGTACTGCCAAAATCTATAGCCCGAAGAATAGTGCAGCAGCTGCATGACCAGACTCATTGGGGAACCCAAGCCTTAGTAGATCAGTTTACTATTAAGTACATGTGTATAGGAATTTACGATGTAGCAAAACAAGTAGTTAGGGGATGTATAACATGCCAAAGAGTTAACAGACATCAGGCTCGAGAAAGGATTCCAGGAGGAAGGGAATTAGCACACCAACCTTTTTCACATGTACAAATAGATTTCACCGAGCTACCAAAAGTAGGGAGATACAAGTACTTATTGGTACTGGTAGATCATCTAACCCACTTTGTAGAAGCATATCCTACATCATGGGCTACTGCAAATGTGGTTATTAAAACCCTGCTGGAAGAAATAATCCCTAGCTGTGGACTAGTAGAAATATTAGACTCTGACAGAGGTCCCCATTTTGCAAACAAAGTACTGAGAGAGGTAACCAGGGCCTTAGGCACTAAATGGCAATATCACACCCCTTGGCACCCTCAAAGCTCAGGGAGGGTGGAAAGGGCAAATGGAGAAATCAAGAAGCAACTCACCACGCTCATGGTAGAAACTAAAATGTCTTGGGTCAGATGTTTACCCATGGCATTGCTAAACATTAGAACCCAACCTAGGACAGATGTGGGAATCTCTTCTTTTGAAATGCTTTATGGAATGCCTTACGACTTAGAACTTCCGGGGAACCATCCTTGCATCCAAGATAGTCAAATTCAGGGTTACATACAACAGTTAATGAAACGGAGGGAGGAATTAAGACGAAAAGGGCAATTGGTACAAAGACCCCCTTTGGATATAATAATGCATAAGCTTAAACCTGGAGATAGGGTCCTAATTAAGACTTGGAAAGAGACATCCCTAACACCCCAATGGGAAGGTCCCTATGTTGTCCTGTTTACCACAGAAACAGCCATCCCAACTGCTGAAAAAGGCTGGACACATGCCAGTCGAGTGAAAGGACCCATCTCTGCAGACACCCCTTGGGAGGTGACCAGTCGCCCTGGAGATCTACGGCCAACCCTTCGGAAGGCACAGGGACCTGCGCCAGCTGGAAACGTGAATGACTGAATTAGGGGACAGAGAACTGTACCCATTGAGACTCTTGGTAAGAAAACCCCTACAGGAACTGGAACAGGAGTTCAAGTGCCCTCTGCCGTGGAAAACCTGGAATGAACTGACGCTTGCTCTTTCAGTAGTGGCTGAAGTGAGGCGAGAATTATTCAAATACACCGAGTGTCTTAAATGTCAGGAATCTTCTTGTCGGGCATGGGTAAAAATCTTTTGCAGGGGCTGTAAAGACAAATGGTGGATTTTCCAGTCACATTTGGTGGGGAGCACATGGTGTCTTACCTGTGATTGGGATTGGAGAAGAGCAAATCCATTAAGGGCCTTAAGAGAATTTATAAGGATCCCTGGAGAGCGGGAGATCCCTGACAGAGAAGCAGTGTCACTAGTTGAAAATCTAGAACAGAGAAGAGATTGGGCCCTGGCATGGGAAATCCAACACCAATTGCATAGGATCACACGCCAAAACCAGACAGTCATATTAACTACCTTGTGTAAGAAGGGAATCCACGTTCCTCTGGGGTGGCAAGTGAGGCCTGACGAGTGGAATAGCACGATTCATCGCTATTCCCGAGTCTCTAAACAACAAAAACGTAGAGAACGTAGGGAAGAACGACGTAACTCTAGGAAGACAGGAGAAAGGGAATAAAAAGGCAGAGGGTGGACCCTAGGTAGGTGTGGGACTCAGGCCCTGTAAAGCTCGCTAGGGATGGCAGAGAGTCTGTCATAAAATCAAAGAAATCCTTTACAGGAGACCCTTTGCCTGGAGGCCTGACAGCCTGCCCTTAGGAGTGGGGGCAGGAGTTAAGGAGATAGCCCAAATAATGCACCCGTGAAGACTATCCCTGCTGCCGAGAAGATAATGATCCCTGCAGAGCGACGCACCCGGGCTGGCAGGCGAGGCAGAGAGGTGAGGAGTAGTGGGGGAGAGCAACGGAGCACAGGAACAGGAACGGAGCACAGGAAAGCCCCAGGTAAAAGAGATATGAGTACAAAAGGAGAAAGAAATTTGTTGCTAGGACCCTGCCCTGCTTGGCGAGCTACCTTAATTATTATAACCCTGAGCCTCCCGGCTGCCTGGGGAAACCCTGATCAGCTTTACAAAGAGAACATGATCCCCCTAAATAAAGGGACCCTGACCCCTGACTGGTCTCAGGCCTTTTTGCAATCTACTGGATCTATGGGGAATACCACAGGTTTAAGTTTACTAACATTAGTACTGCATGACAGTCTGCCGTATGCTAGACACAAATGGAAGAAGCAGAAAACCTGGCAGCTTCAAGGAGTAGTGGGAGAACAAATTAATATTGGATGTCGAATGGTTAATGGGTCTGACTATACTAATGCGATTGCAATCAGTGTTTCCATGGGTCAGGAGGATAAACAAATAGCAGATTGTGCACACACAATAACACGAGACTGCTGGCAAAACTTCACATTAACTCACACTGCAGAGGTAGTCTGTCTCTGGTCGAAAGATACACAGGGCCTTTCTTTTAAATTTATAATAGATACTAAAACGCACTCTACCACTGCTGAACCTCATAATATCATCACTCTATCTGCACCACCAGTTATACTCACCCCAAAAATTTTCAAAATTGGACCTTATATAATCAGGAAAACTGGTCAACAACAAATATTATTCAATCCAGCATGGTCTCTCAAACAGGTCGAACTGCTGATGCAGACCAATGTTTCAGACATCCAGCCAGCTTGTTCTCCGTTTTTGCAAACATCCTTTGAAGGTTGGACCATTTGGCTGTGGAAACGCAGCTCTTTTAAACCAAGGAAACTTAGAGATGGGACTGGTGTTCTAGGTACAGCATTGGGAATCCTGAATAGCATTGATTCGGAAGTACTAATGAACAAATTGGCTGCTACGACTAGAGATCTGTCCAAATTACAGCAACCACTGAAGTCATCTCTGTTAGCCTTGGGGACACACCAGTGGATGCTGTCAAACATTTTGCCAAAGTGGGAAAGAGTAAATGTGAACGATCACAAATTGGTGATTGATGCACTCAGTGCTGCACAAAATAATGTTTCCTTAGCCCTCAGCTGTATCCAGGCACAATTGTGGATGCAGTCAGTTTCTGCCTCGATTATAAGAGAGGGCGAGGAAGGCACTTTCCCCACAGAAATTTGGAAAATAATCTGGGACAATGCCAACGATTTTGAAAGAGAATTCCAATCCTGGTGGAAACTGGTAAATTTTACCTAGAATGCTATTTCAAATACAGCTACTGCTTTTGTCTTGACCATACACAATGCCTCTGTACATCTAGTTTTTCCTGGTATTGCATTAGGAATAAACCGTGACGGAGCTGTCCTCTATCCTATAGAACATAGGGGATGGGCCCGTCAGTTTGATGACAAATGGCAAACTGTTGATTTGAAATCTTGCATTATCCGAGAACAACTGGGGTTCATCTGTGAAGGCAATGGAATTATAGCTCAAGATATCTGTTTAGACACGGAGCAAAACATTTGTCATTTTGAGATTCGTCCTAACGAGACTTCTAAAACAGTTCTTATATACATAGGCAATGGATGTGCGTGCTTTAGAACTGTTTGTGATTCTGTGCTTGTAGATGATATTGTGGTGGATACAAAGAATCACTCAAACTTCTGTGCTTGTAACTTCACTAAGATTACAGGGTGTAATATTACTTATGAAGCTAAAGTCACCTCTCACCACCTATTACGATCCAACTACACACTGCTTCACAAGCTAATGCCCACTCCAATTGGGATGAACTTCACTCTAGTGAGACAACTGATGCTCCATCAAGACCTGATCCAAATTCTCGAGAGAATCAAGGAAAGCGGACAGAAAACCCTAGTGACTGTTCATCATGACGTAGGAAAAATACACTGGGTTATAGAGAGGGTAAAGCAAGATGGCGAGCAGAGGTGGTGGGATACCCTGTTTGGGTGGTCTCCTACTACCACAGGTGTCCTAAACAGTGTATGCCATCCCATTGTTGTTCTTTTGATTCTGATTGTGCTTGGTTTTCTTTTTGTCAGCAGTTCTATTCGTTATGAATTGGAATATGATGAAAAAGCTAAGGAAATTAGCATCTATAATTAGTGCACATAGCTTAACAGAGGAGGAAACTCAGTTAACGCTTGCTAGGAAGGAACTAAAAAGATTTAATGAACAAAATTAGTAAAAAAAAAATGGAGGATTGTAATAAGTAGCAATACATTTGTTCATTAATTTAATCAATAGCTAAATATTTATACAATATCAAAGCAATAACTACATAGCTAAAACCGCTTGATTTTAAATGTATAGCCACATATGGTTCACATATGGTTGCTTGGCTTGCAGGAATCCTATAGTGCTTTGGGAATTCCATGGTAAAGAAAAGTTCACCTAAGAGGTCACAGAGGAGAGCTGTAATAACAATCCCTAAACTCACAAGAATTGCTTAGGCTTGCAGGAATCGTATAGTGTTCTGAAAATTCCACTCTATAGGTATGCCTTATCGGGAAAAGTTCACTCAGCGGTTAAAAGAGGAAGACTTGGAGCCTTCATCCCACGACCACCAGAAGGCAGAAAAAGACCCCCTAGCAACTGAACAAGCAAGCGCAAAAGACAGACCACGTCATCCCTGGACTCGGGAGAAAAAGGCAATAAAAGGTGGACTTTGGGGATAGGAACGGTGCGAGCCTAGAGGAGTGGAGACTCCCGGCCGCCCAGCGCTGAACTTTGCTTATTCTTGCTTGCATAATAATAATAATAATAAATTTATAATTGTATGATCCTTGAATCCAGTGAATTCATTTATCACCCTTCCTTCCTTCCTTCCTTCCTTCCTTCCTTCCTTCCTTCCTTCCTTCCTTCCTTCCTTCCTTCCTTCCTTCCTTCCTTCCTTCCTTCCTTCCTTCCTTCCTTCCTTCCTTCCTTCCTTCCTTCCTTCCTTCCTTCCTTCCTTCCTTCCTTCCTTCCTTCCTTCCTTCCCTTCTTCCTCCATCTTTTAAGTGATGTTGGCATTTTTAGATTAGAGTAAAAACTCACTGTCTAACATAGGTGATAAGTATTGAGAAGTTATTGTAAATAGTGTACACGTAGTTTTAGTATAAAAAGATACCACCACACAGTTCCCCATGGTCCCTCACAGGCCCCTCATGGCTCCCTCACAGTTGCCCAAGACCCCTCACAGCCCCTCACTGTGGATGCCATGGCACAGAGAGAGAGAAACAGCAAGTGTTTCTCACAGCAGCTTGTGAGAATTATTAGCAAGTTGTAAGAATGTGAGAACTTCAGTATAAACAATCTGCAGGTGGTGTTCTTCTACTTCATCTTTCTCTTGTTCTCAAGGACGGTGTATAAAGAATGTTTTTGTTAACTGGCCAATCAAACAGAATATATCGTATCACTCTATAAAACCCGCACGGTTCTCTTGAATTAAACCTTCTTTTAGTCTTTCTGCAATACTGCCTCCTGCCTGTTCCTGTGTCATTCTGGGCGCAAGAGTGACACCTCACGGCCCTTCATGGCCCCTCAGGGCCCCTCAGAGCTCAAGGCTCTTCACGGCCCCTGAGCCGCCTCCGGCCCCGCCATTGGCGCCGCTCTTTGCTGCTGGCCAATGGCGGCCCGAGTCTGCAGTGACGTCACCGCTCGCCGGGCAAAGGAAGGCCTGGGGCTGAGGTGCCCCGGGCAGGCCGGGAATGGGGTCCGGGGGTTCCCGGGCTCATGGAAACGGGGGATCCAGGGGCTGGGAGAGGAGGATAACCCGGGAAAGGGGGTGCAGGGGTTTTCGGGGCAGAATAAGGGGGTGCAGGGGGTCCTGGAGCCGGGGAAGGAGATGCGAAGGGTCCCAGTGGCCAGGAATGGGCATTCAGGGGGGTCCCCGGGGGGCTCCCCAAAGCCCCTCCCAGGGGGCAGCAGGAGCTGGCTCAGGAGCTCTGGGCAGAGAAAAGGGGGTGACCCCGGCTTGGGGGGGACATGGGGGACTCACCCACGCTCCCGGGGGGACACGACCCTCGGGGACCCCCCCTCACCTTGTCCCGCAGGGGAGGCCGAGCCCCAGCCCAGGCAGACGAAGCCCCCGAGCCCCGGCAGCATCTTGGGGGGCGTGCGGGGCCGGGAGGGGCAGGATCCGGGAAAGGGCGGCGGCTGCCGGGTTCCGCGGGTGCCTGGAAACCACGAAGGCGGCAGCAGCGTCTGTGACAGCGGCGCGGCCTCAGTTGCCTGAGAACGCGGCCCTGGCTGCTTGTGCGCAGCCTGGGCTCCTGCAGGCGGCTTCACTGGGCCATTCGCCAGGGGAATTGTTCGCGGAGCATTGGCCTCTGCAAAGTTCCTGAGCGTGCAGAGCATTGGCCTCTGCAAGGAGTTCATCAGTGTGCAGAGCATTGGCCTCTGCAGAAAGTTCCTGAATTTCCTTTGCAGGTAAAGATTGACTCAAGTTGAACTTTTTAGTTTTGTCTCATCTGCACTCTGAGAGAGAATGCCAAAGGGAAATACAGGATGGGATAATGCCCGTCTTCTGGTGCAGCAGTTCAGTGGTCTGCACTGTCACAGACATGTTTTATGAAAAATCCTTTGGGTTTTTTCTCCTGAGAAGCTGAGAGACCTCAGGAACAAAATGTAAACAATGGTTATCTGCTGCTCTGGAATGCAACAGGTGCATCTGTGATTGGTCTCCTAGAGTTGTTTCTAATTAATGGCCACTCACAGTCAGCTGGCTAGGACTCTCTGTCTGAGACACAAGCTTTTGTTATTCATTCTTTCTTTTTCTATTCTTAGCTAGCCTTCTGATGAAATCCTTTCTTCTATTCTTTTAGTATCATTTTAATAGAATATATATCATCAAATAATAAATCAAGAGTCAGATCCTCATCTCTTCCCTCATCCTAAGACCCCTGTGAACACCACCACAATGCACAGCTGAGTGGATGAACAATATATGCTCTACTGATTGTGCTTTTTTTTTTTTTCTGCATTGAAGGAATGCAACATTTTCTAAATGTACTGGTCTATACTTTTTTTTCCCGTCTAGTGCTTGCTTAAAGTGCTTAAAAGTGAATGAGGTCTTTTCAAGTTTCATCAAGTTTCAGTGGGTTGTTATCATCTGGTTATTACAATTATTAGGGAGAGGCCTGTGAATTGAGGTGCAAACGAGACCATATGCCAAAATCAATAGTCTGGATTTTATGTAACAGTAAATGTGAGCAAGAGAGAGAGAAAGGAAAAGAAAAAGAAGTGGCAGGGTGGCAGGGGGCGGGGGGGATGGGGGGTTTGGGAAGAAGGGGAAGAAGGAGAGTGACAGAGACAGATGAAGTGAAAAACATCACCATTCCATGGATCCCATTGGCATACCATAAAATCCTCTTCTGGTCTTCTCTGTGGTGAGGTCTCGCAAAACGTAAGACTCCAATGGATTCATGCAGATTTGAGCAAGGTGGGAGCTCCCAGGTGCCTCCCTGGGGTGGGGCAAGTTGGACTCTGTCTATTGCTACTTTCAAATAATATAAAATCTTTAGCATCTGTCTGTCCTTTGAGTCTGCCATCAATTGGCTTCTGGATTTTCAGATCTGTTGTGTTACTTTGCGTGCCCTGCAGTCGTCTGGTGCAAGGCCTCAGGAATGGGTCTGGGGGCACTGTGGAGGTCTTTGATGGGAGGTTTGTGTGCAAACCTGGCCTCAGCAGACGAGTCTGTGGCTATGACTTGCCAACCTTGAAGGCAGACAGAGCTGATTTTCAGGACAGCTGCTGGGTTTGGCTTTGTTGTGGGTAGGTTTTTCTCTGCAGCCTTGTTTACTTCTCCCCAGCCCTGAGCTAATGGGACAATAGTGTCACCTTTGTCTTGTCTCAAGTTCCCTTAGGCAGCTTAACTCCCAGTGCCAAGTTCCAGTCCAGAGGCATTTTCAGGGAAGGGTGGGCTTGGGTGGTCGCAGCCTCTTTATACAGTTTTGTCCCAATGGGTAGAAAGTCCATTATAACAACTTTTAAGCCATTAGCCATAACATTCCAGTCTCTCCCAAGTCCTGTGAGGAGCAGCTGAGAGAGCAGGGGTGCTTTAGTCTAAAGAAAAGGATGTCCACTCCAGCTATTTTAAAGTAATATTTAAACTGCAGCTTTGTCTGTTCTAACTATTGCTAATGTTCAGATTTTTAGCTCCAGGTTTCAGTATGATCCATCTTTGAATTGCACAAGGCAGCCCTATAGTTCAAATAAAGTCCAACTAGAGGCCTAACATACTAGCTACTTACACCAAACAACCACTTAGCTGCTTTCAAATCATAGAAAATTTTTAGCACCAGTATATGCCTTGAATCTGCCATGAATTGGGTTCTGGATTTTCAGAGTTCCATTGTTGCTTCTTCCAGTTTTGTTGAGGCATTGTCACTCATCTGGGGATCCTGCCTTCAAAATGGCTTCTGGACTCCCAAAGAAGACCTCGACACCTCGTCTTTTGTCCAGGGAAAGACTGACATCTTTCACTGTAAGTACCCACTGGGCTGTGTTAAGGCTGCAAACTGCCCTGGTGTCCCTGCTCTCCCTGCCCCTGCTTTAGTGCAAGCAAGAAAATGCTTTAAGTAGGTAATAAGCAGAAATATTCTAGTAAGGCTACGAAACGCAAGTAATAAATGACACAATTATGAAGGTTTCTTTAGAGATGAACAGAGAGGGGGAACTGTGGGAATCTACAAAATTAGAGGGTTTTGGGAAAGCTGCAAAAGGCAAGCCTCAGATACAGTAGAACTGTGATTAGAGCTAGGCAGCTGCCATGAGTTAGGTCAGCAGAAAAATTATTTAAAAAGTAGAAAAGCAAGGACAAATAGAACAATGGTCTGTGTATTAATGCTTGTCTAGAATAACTCTCTAAGCTACAGAAAAGTTTATCTAGCAAGAGATTAGGAGGGTTAAAGCTTAATAATGGAGCTCTGTGCATTGTGCTTTAAGGCTTACAAGCAGGTATTGTATTCAAAATAAGCAAGCATTGTTTTAACCAAAGGTGCATGTGCTTATAGTGGTTGGATAGAACTACTGTCAATGTGCTTTTGCTTTGTGTGATTGCTCAAGAAACTTATAAAGGAAGTTGTAACATTAAGTTCTTGGTCTGCTGCCTGGGATGTGAGCTGCTGGCATCTTCCCATTGTCATAACCATGTAATGAGAGTGATGCTGGAAAATAAAACAGCTCAAGGCAGTTCCACAGCAGTCCTGTCCCGTTTGTGATTTGTAAATAGCCCCCTGCTGGTGTCAAGACCAAGCTGCCCTTGGGCACCTAAGCATGTTGGGGGGAAGCTCAAACTCTGCCCAAAGCCCTGTGAGACAGGGCTGGTCCCAGCTGGAAGAGCTTCCAAAGCAGCTGTTCTCTCCCAGCTCCTGTGTGGGCACAGATCCAGCCCTGCAGACACAGTGTACAGCAAAGCAAGTTATCTGCTGCAGCACGTCCAGAAGAAAATGTCTCAGCACCTTTGTGTCCCAGATATCTTGTATGAAAAATCTTTTCCTTAGGATTTTTCTTCCTGAGAAGCTGAGAAGCCTCAGGAACAAAATGTAAACAATGATTATCTGCTGCTGTGGAATGCAACAGGTGGATCTTGGATTGGCCCATGTTGGATGTTTGTAATTAATGGCCAATCACAGCCCAGCTGGCTCAGACAGAGAGTCCAGGCCAGAAGCCTTTGTTATCATTCCTTCCTCTTCTATTCTTAGCCAGCCTTCTGATGAAATCCTTTCTTCTATTCTTTTAGTGTAGTTTTAATAAATTATATATCACAAAATAATAAATCAAGCCTGCTGAACCATGGAGTCAGATCCTCGTCTCTTCCCTCATCCTAAGCCCCCTGTGAACACCATCACACCTTTGTTCTGCAGGATGGTGGAAATCTTCCTGTGCTGGGAATTCTCCCCTGATTTTGGTTTACCATGTGTTGATGGTATCTCTCCCAAAGGAGTTGGCTTCTCTTGAAAGCTCCGGATTGGTAGGAATCTTGAGGGCTGTACAGTTCTTTCCTGCTCCCTGGAGCCAGGGCCACAAAGGTCCCTTGGTGTCTGGAGCTCACTTGACTGAAGATGCCCCAGTGCTGAGGCTCTGTCCAGGAGATCCCTCTGTTTTCTTCTCTGCAGAGGTCTGTGAGCCCAGAGAAAGAAAACAAATGCTAATTACCAGAGAGAACTACAACTTGGACACATTCCTGTGCTCCTCACTCTTGGTACAAGGTTCCTTTCTTGCCTCTCTTGGACTCAGCCAGCAGTGATATCTCCTTGCTGTGAGTTCTCAGTGCTGTACAGGGATGGAGTCAGGGCAGTTCTGAGAACTCGTCCCCATTCTTTGAAAAGGTCACTGCCTCAATGCAATGAACCTGAAGAGGAAAGAAATGCCCAAAGAGCAGAAATCCCCAACCATGTCACATGCAATCACGGAGAAGCTGATGGGACAGAGCCATGTGGTTGGAGTATGTGTATTGCACTCTGTATTGTAAATTTATTGGTGCTGAGTATTTCAGCAAGCAACTTCCAGGTCTCCCAGGACTCTCCTGGACAATGTGATCACAAGTTGTTCACCAGTGCCACTTGTTCAAGAAAAGCCTTTCTGAACAAGCCCAACTCTGAGGCTCTGTCTGGTTTATTTTTGCCTTTCAGCTGCTTCCCTCGAAGTTCCTGTGGGAGAAGTTTCTCAACATGAAGAAGAAGGCCAGCACTGGCGGGAGTTTTCTACCCAGAATTGGCCCATGTGTAGAGCTGGGGAAGACTGGTCCAAAGGTAGCCTTTTCCTGCTCTTCTCCTTTCTGTTTGATGGGAAGTTTGAAGAGGGTGTGTGCTTGTGACAGGCTTGCCTCCAGCAAAATACCTCAGTGTGCAGGTGCTGTTGTCATTGCAAGCTGCTGTTAGAGGTGGGCTGGGAGTCCTGATCTGCACTAAGCCAACACAAATAAGCTCTGCTGAAGCTGCCTAAGTGTAGCTGCCATTGCTGAAACAATGGGGGGAAGGCTGGGGGCACAAAGGCACAGCATTGCCATGTGCCATTCTCCTGCTGAAGGAGCCACCTCTTGCTTTGGTGCGGTCACCATCAAATGCTCGGGGTCACAGGATTCCCTCCGGAGTGGCAGCGTTGGCCTTGGAAGGCCGAGGACCTGCAGGAATGACTTCAGCTTTAACCAAACAAATTGCCTTTATGCTTTGGGCTGGAACAATGTGTTGGACCCTGAGGGGTCCAACACATTGGGGTTAGATTTTGCAGGCTGCCAGATGTACAGGGGACTGGCCCTGGGCAGAGGGGAATGGATGTGCTTTATCTGGATCAGTGCCTTCTTGGAGCTGTGTTTGAAGCTGCTTTTCTGGCAGGACTGGCTCAGTAGAAAGCACAGTCCCAGCGGGTCGGTGACTGAGGTGAGCTGTTGTTATGAATGAGGTCCCTATATGTCTAATTTAATAAACCATCATTAGAATTTAGCAGCAATTTTAATTGAGCAGCAATTTTATATGAAATCATGCAATCAAATAGAATCAAGCAGATACAAAATAATTTGGCAGTGGTTTAGATAAAGCATAAGCAAAACCAGTCAGGATCCAGGGGGGTTTTCTCACCCTGCCTCCCATTCAAAAGATAAAGAATCCAAACACAACTTCTAGACTGGATGCTAATACATATTCATCAATTATTTTCTGTCAATGTCCTCCTATTTTTGATTCTTGAAATCTATGTCACTGTACTGCACAGTGCGTGCTCTGCTTGTTTCTAAGGGGTCTTTTGGTTTTGGTGGTCGCTTCCCACGAAGGCTTCTCCTCCTCATCACTGTCCCTTGAAGAACCCTACAAGCTGCACATGCACCCCAAGACTTGTGTTATAGAAGCCAGCATTATATTCCAAAAAGAAGCCTTATGATTTCATCGATACCTGGAATCATCCCAATTTT